>NC_026001.2:86552337-86692941 GCF_000442705.2 Elaeis guineensis | reverse complement strand
AAGCCTCTTCCTCAGAACCTCGAACTCTGCCTCGACATCCTTGACTGCCTGCTGCTCATAGGCCAGCTGAATCTTCAGTCGCTGCAATTCGGCCTTCTCCTGTCCAAAGGCTATGGACAGTTTTCCATGGTCCCCTCAAGAGCGGAGCTCGTCGGAGCCTTGTGCAGAGACAGTCTGGACTCTCTCAGATAACTGCCTCTGAAGGCGGGCAACTTCGTCAGTCGCCGTCTTGAGCTTCCTTCGGTAGTTGTCTATTTGCCCGCACCAGTCGACTCGGTAGGCATTGTAGTTCCCTGGCATCCTGCAACTGCTTCTGAAGGTCGAAAATTTCTTCGACCAGTCTCGATCGTGGTCGGCCTGAGTTGCGAGCCAGGACGAGCTCCCTTCCAACTGACCGATCTTCTCCCGTGCAGCCACCAGCTCGACTTCAAGGGAGCTGATCTTGGAAGCCTGAGTCCAAGATCGATCGTGGCACGTTTTCGAAGTTCCTCAAGCTCCGTCAAAGTCAGCCTTCCTCCGGGTGTAGTCCATGAAACCCTTTTTGTGGAGGTCCCGAAAGCGAGTAGCCTCCGCAGTGACTTCCGAATGGCTCTTCCTCAGCCGGTGAAGTTCGTCATCCACTTCTTTGATTTCTTCATCAAGTGACGAACTTCCTTTCTGAGGTCCAGATCATCGACTTCAGAGGAATCCCCTGTGGTAGGAGAAGAGCTTCGACAGGGCACTGTCGTTGGAAGACAAGAGCGCCACAACACAAATTAGTACCAGAAAATAAAAGAGAAGAAAAAGGAGCAAGTAAGACAAAGGAGCTCTCTGTAAAGGAGAATCGATTTTATTGATTAAATAGTTCTTAAGTACAAGAGAACGAAAAAAGTTGCAACAAAAAAAAAAGAAGAAAAGAATATAAAATTAGAGGTTTCGGACCTCTAGAACAGAAGTGGGGGAGTTTGGCCCCCGGAAGGTCGGCGCGCAGTCGAGGAAGTCTCGGCTGGAGGAAGACCGCAGCAACTTCAGAAGGCCTGACTTCATCATCGGACGCCTCATCCAGGAAGCTGAGGTCCAGATCCAACCACCTTCTCTTGGCAAAGTTCGAAGCCCTTGATGAAGCGGCCTGGCCGAACTCGACCTTCAGATCCTCATCTCGGAAGAGATTTTGAACTCCTCCACTACTCAGACCATTGCCTTCGAGACAGGGTCGGGATCTGTGCCTTCAACTCGAAGACCTCGCCTCTGCTTTCTTTCTCTCCTCCTCCAAGGTGGCCCTCAAGTCTGCCGAGGTCTCCCCTCCTTCTATAGCACCTCTTGGAGACTCGCAACTTCGGCAATCTTCTCCTTGAGGTGGGCGGCCTCGGCCAGGCGACCTTCCTCCGCCTGGCGGCCTCCTTCCTAGCATTGTTCATTGCCTCGATGTTGGCATGAGCTGGTGTCCAATCTGCAAGAGCGACCAGGAGTCAATATAAAAGTGAGGAATAAGCAAAGTAAAGAGGCGAGAAGGAGTAAATTGACCTACCTCGAGAAAGACCCCAGAGAATCCCAGACCCACTGCTCAAGATCGGCGTGAACGATCCTGTGGACGACCTCGGGTAGGATGCACCGTCGACCAATCTCTTTATTAGATCTATATTGTTGAAGGGATTTTTCTCGGATCTTCTTCGGAGCCATCAGCCCCCTCGATGGTAGCCCTGCTGCTGCGGCTCTTGCGGACCAATGTCTTCTTTCTCCTTCTCCGTTCGGCCCCTGGTGCCTCCTCGGGCGGGCCTCTGGAGCGAACCTCGATCGGGGGGCTCTTTGAAGAGGCTCGAGGGACTGCGAGCTCGACGTCGAAGGGAGAATCGACGGCAATGGCCGCTGGACAGGTGCGACCGAGCTGGTCTCTTCTACCCTTGCCTCTTTGCCGCCCCTGAGGATGCTGCGCCTTTCCTTTTGTGGGTCTTGAGACCTGGGCTAGCATTCGAGCTGCGTCGGCATCCATATCTGCAGTGAATGAGGATCGACACAGCTTAACAAAAGAACAAGAAGAAAAGAGAAGCAGCGAATGGAAAAAAAAAAAAAAAAAAAAAAATATATATATATATATATATATATATATAACAGTACCGGCAGGGTTGAGAAGGCTTAGGCCGATATTAAACAAGAGTTGTTCCTTCAGGAGATTGGAGAGAAGAGGAGCTGGATAAGCCTCGAATTTTTTAGAGGCTTCAAGGTCATCCTGTCTCAGACTAAAAGTCCGATGGACGGAATCCCTCAGGGAGCCCCAGGGAGGCAACCTCAACTCTAAGGTCAGGCATCGGACGTAGAAGTACCTCTCCTTCTAATTGTGGATAGAAGAGGGGGCACCTTTCAGCAACCCCTTTCTACCGAACTGAGGGGAGAATACCATCAGTCCTTTGCCGAGGGATGACGCTTGAAGGTATAAAAATTCTAAACAAAGAAATGATTGGCCGAACTTCAGTTAAACTACAGAGAGAAAGAAATCCTATCAGAAATCTAAAGGAGTTCGGCGCTACAGAAACTAAAGAAATGTTTAAGAAGCGAAAGAGAGCAATAACAAAAGGTGGAAGCGAAAGTCGAAGCCCGACGCGGAAAGCTTCTTGGTATAAACAGAAGCAGCCGGGAGGAGTGCTAGCCGACCAGTCGGCCCAGAAATCTCCACTCGTACTCCAGAGGAACTCCGTACTGAATCCTAATCAGTGAGAGTTTCTTCGGAGTCAGAGAGCTGGGATGGTGTCTGGTACAAAGATCGGACGAAGTTTATCTACAGAACTGGATTTTGGGGGCCGAATGGACGGACTCCTAGAACTGCTAGAGGAAGAAGTGTTGGAGGAATTTTGAATCAAGTGAAAATCCTAAAAATCGAAAAAATTAAAAAAAAATAAGAAACGGGACGCTCGCGGAAAATGAACAGGCGGAATGTAAAGGAAGAAAAACGGAAGAAGAACAGTAAGAAAAAAAAATATAGGGGAGAGTTCTGGAACTAACCTAGGCTGGTCCGAAGGATGCAGAGATGGAGACGACTCGAAGAATGCCTAAGGCCGAGAAGGACGCTGGGGAAGAACAGAACTCTCAGGAAGAAGGAGGGACCGAAGAAACTTCAAGCAAAGTGAGACCCCTGAAGAAGGGAGGTGGGTTTAAATAAGCAAGAGGTCCGGCGCAGTAATGATTGCGGATCTCCTCTGACCGATCTACAACTGCCACGTGTCCCACTCACCATGGCAGGTGGCTGAAAGCGGCTGACAGCTGACAGAACCATTATTGCACCGTACCTAGAGCAACGCTCCAGCAAAAATTTCGAAAAAATCTTTTCGGATCGCATCGATTTGAAAAGATTCCGGCACCAGTGCGCCAAATGCCAAAATATCTAGAAACAACCGAGTGCGGAATTCAAGGAAGACAACTTCGGCTGTGAAAATTTCTCTGTACTTCCTTCATTCGGAATCTGAACTCAGAAGTAGGGGACTGGTGTTGGGTATAAAATAACCCCAGTCGAAGTTCGTAAAAGGCCGACCCTTCCAGGGCTCTTCCGGCTTCCGACCTTGTGTGGCATCTTTCCGAACTCCTCCGACCGTCCGAGCTTCCATAATACCATCGGACTTCTCCAATAATGGCTCCTCCATTCATCTACCGGACTGCTCCAAACGCTCTCTGAGCTTCACTATCAGCCAATTTTCTACAGTGATGACTATTCTCCGAATCTCAGCCTAGACTTCTTCCGGCCACGAACGACTTTACTCCGAACTTCTTCCGGGCTTGTCGACGTCCGAGCTTCTCCAACAACAGGACTTCTGCAGTAACCAGACTCCATCCAAGTTTCTACGACGGTCGACGCCTTCCGGATTTCATCCGAGCTAATTTCACCTGAACTCCTACAAGAGCCAGATCCCAGACGAACTTCTACGACGGATAGGCTCCGCCGGATCTCTACTCCGAACTTCTTTGGACCTCGTCAATGATCGAGCTTCTCCAGCAGCGGAACCTCTACAATAAGAAGTTCCATCCGAGCTTCCACGACAACTGATCTTCGACGAGCTTCTACAATAAGCGACCTCCTTTCGGACTCCTACGAGAGCTGGACTCCGTCCGAACTTCTACAGCAGAACCATATCCTAGACTCCTCTAACGTTCGACCTTCCACAGTGTCCTCAAGACTTCTCCAGTGGACGAACCTCCACAACGCCATCCGAACTCCACTGTCGTCGACCCTCTGCCGGATTCCTCATGAAATCGGATTTCTCCAATAGAAAGTCTCCGTCCGAACTTCTACAGCAGATGACTTTCACCTGCAGCATCAGCGTCTAGGCACCCGACAATAGTGGACTCGTCAGCAACCTCGAAAACATTCGAGCCTCTCTTAGATTGCAGAGACAGAGCCATTCCGCTTCATCAGACGTCCCAGCCGAGCTTCAGCCGTCAGGCCCGAACTCTCTGGCAAGTCATGATAATGGCCATTACCCACTCTATTCTCTGTAACAGATTCCACGTGGCCCCACCACTCTCTGGCAAGTCGCGACAACGGACACCATCCACTCTCCATAACAAACTCCACGTGGTTCTGAACGGCCCACTGACGTCACTACTCTCCGCAACAAACTCCGCATGCCACGAACGGCCCACTACCAGGCAGTTACAGACATCGCTGTCGATCAGCTACGCTCTCCGTCTATAAAAAGGGACCTCAGATACGTTCTTCTCTAAGCTCTAAATTCTATTTCGAAACTCTGCTAAAATCTCATTCGAGTGCTCCATTTCTGTTAAGGCAGAGTACTGATTGAGCATCGGAGGTCTTGTCGGAGCACCCCCAATCCGGTTTAGATTTTCTTGCAGGTCCGATGGCAGACGCGATCCCTCGACTCTAGCTTCTCCGGCGTCGATAAATTCTGCACCAACAACTATCATAACCAACAGTCATGTAATATCGATATGTATATATCTGACCATACAGATAGGATAACCTTCGTGGGCCTCTTATAGCTTCAAGCATGAGAGAGGCAATATACAGTTTACTAATTCAACTGGGAACATCGCTTTTGCTGAGGTGGTAACCAGCCAGGTTGGTTGTGGAGCCCTTGGAAGTCAGATGGACTGAAAGTCACCATCCACTCATGATATCGCCTCAAGATCTTTTAAGTAAAGAACATTCTATGAACAAAATTTACTCTCTGAACCTTTCACTTGACTTCCGAAAACAGCTCCAAAGCAATACAGAAGAATACTTAAACAATCAGAAAACTCTTTTTTAGATTTCACAGTGTAAGAATAAGGCTTTCAAGTTTGATTTTGGGTCTTCATCTTCATACAATCTGTTAGGATTCAACCAAAATTTCTGATAACCAACCAAACAACCTTGTCTGCGGACACCACAATCATAACCAATGAGTATTAACAAAATTATGTGTCAACATATCTGAGCATACAGGGAAGATAGGTGTAACCTCAAGGATTCCCCATAACTTGAGTATGAAAAGTGGCAAAGTTTATATTCCTAAAATCTAATTCAACTAGGATTTCTTTTTTTGGATGATATGACCTGCGCATCCTGCTTCCTCATCTAGCCAACCTGGCTGTTCTGCAACGGACTCGGCAATTGCTGGCCTGTTCAGTTATAGGAAAAGTCTGGGTGCTTGCTCACAGAAAGGTTGGTTTCTGTCTAGCATCGCCCTCTTTTTTAAACATCTCCATAATCCATTTAAATTGCCAATGAGGTGCACATACTCAAAGGTTCATGCCATGAAGACCTTCTCCATGGTTTTAAGCTGGCATAAAGCAGCATTTGGAATTTTGATCAACTCACAATTACAGCTATAGTTTTACTACATTGGTGAGTTAAATATAATTTTATTGTAAAGGCACTTTTATTATATTCAATACTGATGGATCTTGACTTAGAGCCCTTCAATCATTGTATTTTACAAAGCGAAACAGGTTCAATTAACAACATTAATCTAATTAAAATGATTTGTTTACCACAAATTAATACAAAGTAAACACAAAAATATTCAAAAGTGAAAAATAGGAAATCATAGATTGACCTTGACAAAAAAGATCAACAATTTACCCCATGATTTTCAACCAAGCAAAATTAAGAAACAATCACTGAAAACTGTTCAGAAGAAAAATGAGAGAAAACCACTGCTCAAAGACACATCCTGAGATGAGTTACAAAAATCAGATGACAGCAAAAGCTGACATACATTTGGAAATCTTTCCTGTTATGATGATAAATTGTTCGACTTCTCCTACATTGCTTCATATGTAAAAATTTGTATTACTTCCATGACATATGTAAAAATTGCTTCATATGTAAAAATTAGAAGACTCATGCTCTCTTCGGTCACATCTCGAACATCTAGCTGTCTCATTCTCATGATTCTTATATTTGCTGGCTTTTTACTGGACTCTTATTGTTCTGATTTCGTCCTTGATTCCACCAAACCTATTTCTCTTCTTCTGATTCCGTTCTCTCTCTGCATGTGCTTCATTTACTTCTCTCTCAATTATTAGAACTTTATTCATAATGAGGCATAAGTAGTTAACTCGTAGGGTACAACTTGTTTTCTAATTTTCATCTTCAGTCCATTTCAAATTTATGTACTCTGTCTTGCTCAATCTCAACTAATCTTGGAACGAACTTGGTAACTCTGTGAATTTAGCTTCATATTCTGCAACGGATATGTTTCCCTATTTCAGATGAATAAACTCCTGCTCTTTCTGTATTCTGATACTTCGAGGAAGTACTTGTCAAATAATTCATCTCGAAATCTCTTCCAAGTGAGTGGTATCCTATCGTGTTCATATTTTTGTTCAAGTATACGCCATCAGTTGTATACCTCGCCTTGTAACAGATATGCTGTGTAGCGGATCTTTCTTCATCGTGGCATTCTTGCACGGCGAATGCTTTCTCCATTTTCATAATCCAGTTATCTGCTTCAGTGGCTCGATGGTCCTTTGAAGACTGGAGGGGCTAGCTTCTTAAACTCGACGATATTGTTTCTCTGCATCGGATGTTCTCCATGTCAGGTGTCGGTGGAAGATGCTGACGTGGCTGTGCATGTTGTTGTTCAAGTAATTGTTGCTGTGTTTGAACTACTTCGATCAGAATTTGCATTAGTTGAGTCATGTTCGGCTCCTCCTGTACTGTCGGAGTATTTCAGTAGGATCAATGATTCCCTCCTGCTGAGATGTCCGCTATTCAATTGGGGAGTGTTATCACCAAGTGGATTTGATGTCCCTTCTATCACTCCTTGAGTATTCTTCGTTCGTCGTGGAGGTATTTGACCTATGACAAATTTGAGATACTAATTATCCTTAATAAATTATAAATTTATTGAGACAGGTCAGATCATAATCATCATAACTAACTCTCAAATTTCCTAATATCTACCCATCACTCGCTCATTCTATTCTACATGTCTTTATCTATCTACTTATGCTCTGATACCATATTAATTATCACGCCCCGATCCGAGATTGTGAGTCGAAGGTCATGACAACCACCACATATCATAAGAAACTTTTTCCATAAGCATGCAAGCATCTCATCATGATATCTTACACATAAATTAAATAATTTTTAATTTTTAACAATCAAACCTTAGTTCAAATAACAAATCAAAACTCAGTGTCCAAAAGAAAAATAATTGTCTGACAAAGTCAATCACTTAAAATAAAAGTCTTGCATCAATTCTAAAAAATCTAAATCAAATGAGCTAATCCATCTCTAATCGCTCTCCCAACCAAAATCTCGCATCATGCTAATTTTCTGGATCTGTAAAGAAAAATATAAAACTTATCATGAGCTAAATAGTCCAGTAAGCAGTGTATACCTTTAACTGAATAAATCAAGCAATAATACTGCACATATCGATTTACTGATAATAACAAAATCAATATGTAAATTCATGAATTCATAATTTAATTCATCACACTATCAATCATATATAAAATTTCAATTCATCATAATTTCAACTTATGCTTATCATCTTAAATTCATCAAATTTCTTAAGTTCTTTTTACCAACCATGACTATGACCACATTTTCTCTGTGGCAGGGTCATAATATCGTGTATCTTCTTGCGGTAGGCTGTGAATCATCTAGCAGCAAGTCCTTCGGAACCGCTGGTCTCGCTGGCGGTTTGTTGCTGGTCTCTTGCGATATGTCACTGATCTCGCTGGCGATATAAACCCTCAAGACAAATCAATTGCCAACGTATATGCCCCCATTGGTGGGATCCTTTATATAGTCAGGTTGTTAATTCATATCATCTTCCAATTCATATATTATTTCGAAAATAATATAAAAAGATGATATTCGAGCCAAATTAAATCATATCATTCTTTATCATCATAATAATTTTCAACAAATAACTTCAATCATAAATAATTTCAACAAATAACTTCAATCATAAATAATTTCAACAATTATTTTCAATCACAAACATGCCATGAATTTATATAATTCAGAATTTATAATTTATCAGATAAATTCAATAAAAGTAAACACTACTTACCTCAAAAGAAAATCCAAATTAGAGATTCTAGAAATCTTGAAAATCCTTCTCCAGACCTGGTACGTCAATAATCATATTTTTTTGATCAAAATTTCATCAATTAAAAAATATAAAATTTTTTAAAATCCAATGTCCTCACATGGATCGACTAGATGACAATATCCAGGATTTTTTTTGGATTGATCCATGGAAAGTCTTCTTGTATTTTTATTATTATTATTATTATTATTATTATTATTTATTATTATATATATATATATATATTTTAATTCCATAAATCCTAAAAATCCAAGAGAGAGCAGAGAGAGAAAGTCTCTCTCTCTATCTTTCTCTTTCTCTCTCTCTTTTTTTTTTCTTTTTCTTTTTTCTTTTTCTTCTTTTTCTTCTTTTTCTTTTCTTTTTTTTTTCTTTTCTTTTCTTTTCTTTTCTCTCGGGCTCTTTCTGGCCGAAACAGGAGACCGGCAAGTCCCTCCCTTGACCGACCGTTCAGGTTACGACCGACACGGCGAAAATCGACGCAGAGGGGGGCAACTCTCTCGAGTTCGGAGAGGCAAGGCGGCGGTCGCAGTGATCGCCGGCACCGGAAAACCAAAGGAAGAAGAGACCAAACAGGGGTCCCTTCTCCGACAAAATCCAGCGACACCCATCGCCGGCAGTCGTGCACAAAGGCACGGGAAGAAGGAGAAAGAAGAGAGGAAGAGGAGGAAAGCTTACCTCGGCCTCCGGTGATCCCGCCGGCAAGAAATTACGGTGAGCACGAATCAAGGGCCGCGGCTTCAATCAGAGAAATTAGGGAGAAAAAGAGGGAAAAAGATCGATGGGGGTCTCTTAGGAAGGGGGAGGTCTCTTTATAAAGAGCCCTAGGACTCCTGATCGTCCTAGGACTCTGATCACGGTGGTTTAATCGGAGAAGAAGACTCCTATCGGGAGTCTTCTTCCCGGTTCCCCTGTTCTTGTTTTTTTTTAAATGGGCTTTGGCTATAACAACCTGAATCCATGCGAAACCGCACTTTTCTATCGATCTCCTCAGAAGTCCTCGAGAAAGCTAATTTACAAGAGAATCCTCGTTCCTGCATTCTGCGATTTCCCATCCTTTGCTTGCCCAGCGGCCAAGAAATCGAGCGACTGAGCCTTCCGTCGTCGGTTTCGTTGACTACTTTAGAAAATGTGTCTAATTTTGACGTTGACTTTTTAATTGGACTTTTGACCCGGATTTGGGTCAAAGATATAGAATTCTCTTTGCATAAGGATAATTTTCTTAGGATGGAATCATGATTATTTAAAATTTTAAAAATGAGTTAATAAGAGTTGTAGGTGCTTTGTTAGGTCTATTAGAGATTGTGTCTTGTGGAATAGATAACATTAGAGATCAAATGGATATTAACCCGAAGGTTAGTATTGGCCAAGGGATTTTAACCCAATGTAAGATGGGTTGGATATTCGTTAAGGTCTTCTGTTTGATCAGTTGTCACCATCTAGAATAGGAAGATGGGAATCAAATTTTATAGGAACTCTTCAATAACCCATGGCTATCAAACAAATTGAGATATTTGAGCAATGCTCAAGATCAGTTCAAGAAAAGCTCAAATAAAAAATCAATTCAAAACTAAATGAATCAACCTTGAATCAACAAAGCAAGCTCGAAATTTCATTTCAAATTGAACCAAAAATCGACCTAGTTCCATCAGGCTTAGCTCATAGAACTCAAACATATTTATAGTATATATTACAATATATGGATAATATATATCATTGAGATAATTTATTATTAGGTTAAAGTTGTAATCAAAATGTTTTCTTTATTCTTGAGGGCTTAAACCAAACTTGATAGAATGTGCCATGCAAGTTTTCCTCCCCATAAGGTGCAAGGGTCCTTTGTTACATGTTTAGGATGAATAGCATGTTTGCTTTCGTCACTGCAAAGAGAAAATTCTAGTTTGTGTGCTTCCATCTTTTCTTTGAAGAATTTAATCTTTCTGGACATAAAACTTATGCATTTTATATAGAGATTATAAAATTCATATACCTCCCCTTTACAATTAACTATCATGCCAACTTTAAGCTCTAGTACCAAGCTACCTGTTATATAGTCCTCTACTAGATACAAAATATATCAAAAATCAGTGATTTCACAAAATTATTAAAGAAAAGATGATTTCATATTTAAAATTAAATGAGCTACAAAGAGAGAGCCAAATCAAAATTAAAACAAAAGGAGGATAAATGAAGAAAGGTGCCAAAAGTTCATTAAAAGTTTTGTTAAAACTACTTCAAATGTATAATTAAGTAGCTTAAAGAAATTAATGTTGTATATATTATTTATTATTTTTGCAAAGAAGCATTAATACTATCAAGATCGTATAAAATATATCAGAGAGTAATAGCACACCTAATGATAGTTTGCCACAAACAAGATATACAACATATTAGAAACCAAAGACATGGACAAATAATAAAGTCTAGCCATTACTCCATAACATATCCATATACAAAAGTCTCCCGTTGCAATAGAGTGGGTAAGCACAAATTTTAAAATATTATCAATGTCTAGCTATTTGGAAATATGCACTATAATATCAACTTAAATATTACAAAATACGCTAAAGATCAATGATGTATCTAGATGATGGTTGCCATAAAGAAATCATACCATATTTTCAAAAACAACATCAAAAATAGATGATGGAACTTTCCATGTCACAAATAAACAAGTCAGAGTGAAGCTGACATGATTGGGGCTATTGATGCTGGCTTCAAGATCTAGAAAAAAATATTTGAATATGTTGAGTAATCAGAAAGTATTAAAAGCAAAATCACATTGATTTTTCAGAGTAATGGCCAAATCTTATTCACCAGAATCTTAAAAAATAATATTTTTTTAATCAAAGATAGCTATTTGAGAACTTAAAAAGATGTAAAAGATTTGATGGGAATTCCAAATTGACCAGAAGTAGCCCCTTCCGAATTCATTGATTAAATGCCTGTCCAAAAGATGTCTATTCTAATGACACAATGAACCTAAAGCAACCAATGATATTGCCCAATATCTATGGTCTTCATTGCAAGAGATAACAGAAAAAAAAAAAAAAAAGAATGAAGCAGAAAAGAAATAGAGTAAATTACAAAAATCCTTTTAAGGTTTGTGTTTATACTTAAACCCAATAGTTTAAAAATTTTACAGTTACACCTTTGAGATGTAATGGTGTTGCCTAAGCTATTTCAAAATTATGAATATGACCAAAATATCATCCATTATAAACCTGATAATAACTTAATCAATCCGGTTCCAACCCTATTTCTCTATCCTTTCTTCCCCTTTTCTCGATCACATCTACCCCTTTTCCCTTAAAGATTAGAGTTTCTCATTACAAAATCTATCCATCTTGTTTGATTAATGTCATAGAGTCACAGAAGCACCTCTAACTAACTAAGCTCTTGCAAGAGATGAAGAGCCGGCTCATTATTCTTTGAGGAACAGTAAGTTTTGTTTATTTTTTTTGATAAAATTTTTAATTTTCACAATGTATGCATTTTCTTCTAGCTGCATGCATACATATTTCTCTTTGATTTTGTTGCTTTAGTAGTAGAAATTCCTTAAAAGTAGATGCAAGTGGTCCCCATCATCATATGATATTGTAAATGATTAATACTTATAAAAATAAAATTATAATTATAAATAAACTCTATTGGTGGTCCTCTTCCTCTTATGGTGGTCTAAGCTCATAGAGTAGATAGATTTTTTCAAATATCATGTTCATTTTCCTCTTTTCCTTCTTAAATGTAGAAAAGCGAGCCTGCTACATGCTAGTTGATAACTTATAAATTTATCGTGAGAAATTAATTAGGGATCATGCATTTAGTAAAATTATTATTTTATTTTCAATTGCATTTCTAAACTATTATTGTTGGAAGTTAATTTTTTAATTAGTCAACTATTAAGTTTATATGAACTAATATAGTAATTGATTTGTGCAGAGGTGCAATGGCTTATCATAATTTGATTATGCACTATGGAGATCGAGAATATTAAGTTGATAATATAGATAAAGATCTTTATTTATATTTGAAAATGATAGATGATTTGTATACACTCATTGGCAGGAGGGATGTGAATCTTACTATCTCATGTGGCAATGAATTTTTATTAAGAATGAGCTCCACTTATTTATTAGAAATAATATTGATAATCCAATCCTTTCTATAGTTATCCCTCTGGATAGAATGTAGGTGAAGTTAAAGATGGATGTCAAATTAGAGGGCAACTTAGAAGAGGAGGGAAAGTTGGAGGGGATGTTGAAGGTCAAGTTGGAGGAAGAGGGAAAGTTGAGAGAAATGTTAGAAGTCAAGAAAGAAAGAAGGTAAACTTATTGGGAGAAAAGATCGATCATATATGGTTTGATAATTACAAAAAATTTGATCATAATAGGAGAACCTACTAGCATGCTCCAGGAGTGACAAAAATTGATCCGACCTACCAATTCGACCCGCATTCGATCCATCTTAAATAGATTTGGATCATAAATAGATTGACCCATTTAACCTATTTAATAATTGGGTCAGATTCAGATTTCAGACAGTTGACCCATTGAATCTATTTAATAAATGGGTTGGAATAGGTTGGGTTGAGTCAAATTGTAACCCATAAACTTGCAATATGGCTTAAAACATCTATTATTGAATCATTGATCCTTCATCCTTTCATGACTCCATCCTATCTCAAGTATAAAAGCCTAAAAGGCTCTTTCCTCTCTTTCTATCTTTTGTCCTCCATCCGACTTATAGATCTAGGGTTTGGGTTTCCTCCTTCAATCCTCCAATCCTTCTTCGGTCCTCCACTTCTTCGGTGGTCGGTGCTTCCAGCTTCCTTCTTATTTCTCAACGAAGCCAGAGGTCCTCCACTCCTCCTTCAGTGGCCGATGCTTTCAGCTTCCTTTCCAATGGTGGTCGGGTGAACTGCAAAGCCAACCCTCGCTCGATTTTTCCTTTGGTTTTCTCATTCGAACCTCCTTCATCGTCGGTCCTTGAGATGATGTGATCGTATTCGTCGGCACTCGACTGTCGCTGAAGGAGAGCTATTGCCACTTGGTGCCTTGGCTACTTGAGATCTAAGATTTTTTTTTCTTTTTCTCTTTCGATAGCCATCGCTTTTTTCTCCGACAGTCGTCATTGGGGGGGTTGGCTACTCAAAATCTAAGATTTTTCCCCTTTTTCTCCTATGCTTCCTTAATTCTTCTCCAAGGTATATATATATATATATATATATTTTTTTTTTTTTTTTTTTCTCTCATTAGTTTTACTCACTCGCTTGAGATTAGGATTTTTGGATTTTTTTTCTTAATACTTGATGGAAATTGAAAAGTTGGAGCAAATTGGTGCTTTCTTCCATATTTATTTCTTAATTGGCTATTACTATAGTTTCTTTGATTCTAATTTTTTTGATTAATTCTAATGACAACAATCTTGGACGTTCTTCTTCTATAGGCAATCGATTATAGTCATTTTAATTTAGCTATAGATTAATTACTCGATTTGAGCCTCATCTTTTTCTTTTAGATATGCATAGATCTTTCTTTTTCATTTTTTGCTATTCTAAAAATTTTCAAATACAGTAATCTTATTATCGTTTTTAAGATAGATGAGAATCTAAAAAATAGTTCTGTGTATTTGAAGTTGTACCACATATTGGATGTTTATATTTAAGTTTGTTATCAAGGTTAAACTAAACATGTCAAAATTCAAATAGTGTTGGACTAAAAACAATCAATTTTCTTAAATAAATAGGTTAAACAGGTCGGATCATGTTGGATTTGGTAAACAAATTATTTATTTAGTAAACAAGTTAAATGAGTTGGTTTGATTGGTAAATAGGTTATCTATTTAATAAATAGGTTAAATAGATTGGATCGGATGATCTGTTTATTAAATAGGTCAGATTCAAGTTTGAAAATCTGATCTATTTAATAAATAGATCAGATTCAGATTTGATATTTTCTAACCCAATCGGCATCTAATCCGACCCGTTTATGATCTGGCTTGACTCGATTGCGACCCCTAATGCTCTTATGAAAAAAAAATAAATTATCATAGTTTTTAAGTTTATTGTATTAAATTATTTATATTGCTATTTTTATGATTTTTTCAAAAAAAAAACAAGAACACTCCTCAAGTCAAGCTGATATAGTCCAGTAGTCTTAAGTATCTAATAGAACACCTACAATTGAATCTACCTTAAGGGAAAGAAGTGGAGATGCTTTAAGGGATGGATCTGATAGAAAAGGGAGGTCTCAAGAAGGTGGTAGAGGGAGTGGTAGATCTGGTTCAAGAGAGAGAAGTGTAAATTTATTTGGAAGTCAACAAAATAGCATTGGAGAATGTTAACATATATTATTTGTATTGATCCTTTTTTGTCTTTTTGGATGTAAAGGATGGTTACTGCTTTTAGTGCCATATGAGCTATCAATGATGTTTGTGTTATATGTTTGAAAATAATGGATTGAAAATTTTATACTATTTTTATGTATTAATTAATTAAAATATGGGAATATAGTATACTATTTTTAATTAATCAAAGTATGAAAAAATATATTAATTAATCTGGTATTCTTTTTGATATACTCTTTTTGATGTATCATTCAATATAGTATATTCTTTCAGGTTGTTAGTACATGTTTCCACCTCATATATTGTGTTATAAGTTATTTCATATATTGTTGCAGATCACATGATTAATTTTAGCTTATCATTATTAGTAGGGCATATGATTTAGAACACATGTTATCATAATTTGCATGGATTGTTTACTCATGTTTAGTCCACAAGAACTCTATAATTCATCTATCAGTGAATCAATTGATATGTTGTTTATTGATGCTTATCTTTTGCTTTTCTGATTTGCTTTTTAAAACTGTAATGGAATTTGGATTGGTGATTTAAGACTCATTACTCCAACAAGTAATATTCTAAGCAAGAAGTTTTTAAACATTATGTGAACAAGGATGTATATAGGTGTTTTATCTTATGAGCAATCTAATCAAACAAAAGAAAAGATCAAAAATAATGATATCCAGTATAATTGAGAACTCAGTTCATGAATAAGTGAAATATAATGGTCACCACAAGCTAAACATCAATCATGACAATGAATAAGAAAGTCTAATGATGATAAGCTAGCTTGAAGGTTCTACATCATGGTACTACATCATGTTAGATTACATCCATGTTAAGCTAAACAACATTAAGCTAAAAATACGATCTTTGAAGATTAAGTTCATAAATATGGTAAGGAACATATAGCTAGATGTTTAGACATGAGTCATGTTCTTCTTACATAACAAAAGAGCTAAATTTTCAGATTTCAATTATGCAAGGTCTATAGATTACATGAGGGGCCAACTGTTCCTTAAGATTATATAGATTATAGAAGAATTCTGAATTTGGATATATGACTAAAATAACACCATAGTTGTTTAAGATCAACATGTATTGTAATAACAAGGTTTCCAAAACTCTAATACAGTGATGTTCACTTAAATATAAATATAATTATAAAAATGAATAGTGCCATCATTTCAACCAAAAGCTTATTTGTCATAGTACTACTCTTACTTAAATCTTTAATCTTATAATATAGTTTTCTTAACTCCATCCTTAAATCACTAATTTTTCTTCTTATATCTTAAAGTGAATCATCAACAGATATCAACGATTGAGTTCTGATTGACTATTTGCAGGCAAATATCAATCTACAAAGCAATGTTCTTCATAAGTATAATACAATTTTTTTTTTTGTAGAAATAGTATAATATCATTGATTGTTGTGTAAAATATATAAGAAAGAGCACCCAAAAGGCTTGTGTACATTGACCCCAAAATCGGGCCAACAATGTAGGATGATTATAGTAGATACATCTGAATATAGGTTGAAGAGTAAGAATAAAAATGACAACATCCAATGGAGTATTTTTGTATCAAAAGAATGCATACAACTATGATACATTACATGATCAAAGAAACTACAGACAACATAGAATAACAGGTCACCTTGTAGATAATAAAATTTTGAATCATTTGAAGATTTTGTAGTGTATGATCCAAATTCAAAAACAACTAGCATGAGATGATAGTATATGTTAGAGTTTTGGTAAGTGAATGTAGTAGGCACGGATGATACATGTGTGTAGATATGTCACTTATGTACATTAACAATCATAGAAGAATCCAATTGAATTGAAGGTCATGATTTTAATAAAGCCAGCAAGTACAAGGAGCAATTCTTATCACTAATTGGATGCAGAGAACTTCACCTGAAATAGTAAGCATAGTACTAAGATCCCAATGCCAACTACGATAGTATAGAAAACCAAACACTTTTCTTTGGAGTTATATGGCACGGGTTTTTTTGATAAAAAGCCAATGCTCGTAGTAAGATAAAGGTGATGCAGATCCCAGTAAAGTGAAAACATTGCTACAGAAGAGTTCTGACATGGATGAACATTCGAGGAAGCATTTCCAACACAAAGATAGATAACTTATCCATGAGATCCATGATTTGAAACATCGAATCCATTTCAGAAATTTGCTTAAATAATTGAAACCATACAGCATGAATACACTAGGAGATGGCACATTCTGGTACATCGATGATCCTCAAAGCATATTGAAACAATATAAAGTACGTACCCCAAAAAACTATTGAGACAGTATATAAGGAACATCAGTAACATAATTTCATACAATTGAAGAAGCTAAAAAATCAGGTGCCAAAGAGTAGCATATATTTTATAGCTATGATATGATACTACGATGAAAACGTAAAATAGTAGCTGAACATAAATGCTAATATGAAGGATAAATAGTATAGTATATATCATTAGCAATGAAGTGTCATAGGTGATGTACTAACCATACGATGGATAGGTATAAAATAATATATGCACATAGAAAAAAAAATAAAAGTTAGATATTCTTTTCTCCTCATTTCTCTCTTTTTTTTATTTTTTATTTTTTTATTTTTTTCCTCTCTATTTCTTTTTATGCTCTCACTTTTTTAACTCTATGAATCATTACTTTAGATAGTCTTACTTTTCCCTTCATTCCTTCATTCCTTATTTTTCTTCTATTCTTTTGCTCCAATAACTTTTTGTGACAAGAGTACATAAGCCATCAGTAACCATATAATTCATATATAACCCAACTGTAGTAAGCAAAAAAATATGATCAAGTATGAGATAATAGGAAGACTGCCACAATCAGTAGGATTATACAAGTACCCAGAAGCCATCTATAGAACTTTTTGAAAGTAATAGAATAGCACATCTGTCACATATTCTTCCTTCAATCCTTTTCCAGCGATTGGATTGTATTTTTTTTGTCTAAAATAAAAATCGAAGAATCTATTTGAGTTGATATTTTACCTCTTTACCTCTATTGGTATATAGTGTTACCATATATAGTCCAACCATCAATGATAGCAAATTCATTCAAAACATATAAGAAAACAGCAAAGCATTGGTTGAATAGTTCTTTTTGATCATGCAGTAGACCACAGGCTCAATTTGATCTCATCAAATCGCAATCAATTATTTGTGATATGGATAACTTGCAATCCAAGACAGTTGAGTCTGATAGCTTAATATCCTGACGATCACCTTTCCCTTTTACAAGGCTATGTACTACTTTCAATTTTTCCTGTTTCATTTGATAATGCTGATAAAGTAGGAGAAGATGAAGCACTTGCTTATTCATCGAAAGGAATATCATTATGATACTTAATTTAGATATACAAGATGAAGCATGAGATGTATACCATAGTATAACCAGCATCCCATCAGAGTAAAATCAAATCATTAAATAACTCTGTAAAACAAAATAAATACTTAGGTCATTGAGATCAGCAGCCCATGAAAAAAAAAAGTAGTGCACATATCCTGCCCGAATAGCCATCATCTATCCAGTATAACAAACCCCATAGGCATCAGCTTGTAAAAGAGATATAACATGATGATCAAGAATTTCATCATAAGGCCATGTAAAATCCCCTTGCAATGCTTTATTGGCCATAAAATTTGTTACCTAGTTCACTTCTCTAAAAGTGTGAGAAACTTTATAAATAATCACTGTCTTCCATCATTAGAAATCTTTGACATAAGGAGTATGATTGAATAGATGTAATGAGGGATTTTTTAACAACTCGTTTGAATTTTTTTTTTTGAGAGTTGAAAATTTTAGTAATGCTAAGCAACTACAATGACACCACTTGTTGAAATAATCTACCATGATAATGAGCTATTTTGAAAACCTGCACTGAGTTGAGACATTAAGATGGTCCTTTTAAAAAAAAAATAAACAATATTAGTTAACAAGAAGAAATAAAAGTAGATAAAGTAATATTAATTTTAGATCAAGACAACATGTTATATTAATTCCAGTTATACTCAATTCAATTAGATCCAATTAATTACATTCAATTAGAGATCTAATAAACTTTATTAAATCACTACTATATGCAATAACATTGATTTCAAATAATAAAAATCTGACATTACAAATTCAAATAGAGCTATAATAGATTGCGTATCAAAGAAAAGAGGCTTGAGGTTCCAATTCAAGGAGCAATCCTAAGATTTTAGTGTAGGACACCAATGTGGGATTTCAATATGCCCACTGGAATTAAACAGAGGGTGGTGGGCCAGAAATGGAAAGAGCCAAGTCAAGTGAGAAGGAAGAATCTCAAAGGTAACTCGAGAGAACATCAATAGCGCACGAGAGTTAGAGAGTAGAGGCACATAAAAGCAGAAAGCCATCATCTTTTGAGGAGAAAAATGGGGCTCAAGAGAAAGGTTCTAGAGACTCATGCTTTGTTGAAGGCCATTTCGATCATTTCAAAAAATTTCAAAAAATTATTATAATATGGCATGTGCATCCCATTTAGGATTAACTGTCTATCAATGGCATGGATTAAACTACAAGCTTAAACATAAAGGGTGTGGGTGTAAACTTTTCAAACTATCAAATATAAGCATAATTTCTACCTCAGGGAGATTTTTATAATTTATACTAAAAAATAAAAAAATAAAATAGAACTATTTTATGGATTATTTGGTTCTCACTAACTCATCTTCCCTGCATGTAAAAAATGGTTCCAGCAAAAGCATGGAGACCCAAGGCTTATCTGCCCCACACCCTGCCACTAATATCCTCTGTTTTCCAGCGTTGTCCGAGTCATTGCCAAGCTCCGAATTCCCATCTTGAACATCTAATTTGAAGAACTTGGTGCCAACTGCTGGCTATGCCACACTTTAATAAACAAACTTGCAGAAGTTTCTTAAGAAAATACAAACATAAAATTCAAAATTACAGAACATCAAGCATCAACCAAAAAAAAAACATCCCAAGAAAAAAAATCAGAAAGTTAAATTCTTTAACATTCATAAAAGATATAACACGAGGACCCAATTACGTCTGCGTACCGAGCACAACAAAACCACAACCTAGAACATGACAAGACACTGCTTTATGACCAAGGTGGTTTTCCTGGATAAACATATGACTTTACTGAAAAGCAAAAACAAAACTGTCATTATGCCTCTCTATCATACAATGTATAAACATTAAATTTAGAATGATTAATATAAAACTAATTTACATGGGCTCTAAGAATTAATCGGTGGACTTTGTTTTGACTATACTACTTCAAACACTTGATCTTCTGCATCAACATTTGCCTCTCCGGAAGATGAACCTTCATAATGTTCTTCAGTTGAATCCATGCCTTGGGATAGTGATCTACGTGGATAAAAGCCTCCGAGGAAGATGCGAAGAGAATCTCATTAACATCTTCCTCCAGTTCTAGAGAAAAGAGGTGGCTGAAAACCTACATACCAAATTTTGCACAAGAAATCACAATAGCTTATTAATACACATGACATATCAGACTAATCAGATTGATAATTATATGGCATGATCATAAATATTCTGCTTGGATCTTACCACTTTCATTCGCAAAACAATCATCTCCCTAATTGCTGGGGACCGTGATACCAGATTAATTATAAAGAGGCCACCTTCTGCAAGGAATTTCTTCACACACAAAAGGAATGATTCTTCTACAAAATCTGCAGATGGGCAGGCCAACCCAGAACTGCAAGCAGCAGGAAAGAAAATCCATAGTTACATACATATTGAAATTTTCTAGTTGTGTAATCAAGACAGACAAGATGATGACATCCACCTCATATCAGATGAATCTGCATCAATAATGACAATTTTAATTTCAGTATTACTGTTCCCATTGGCAAGAGATTTCTTAACCTCTCCATCATGTGACTGTGAAACTGTCTTGGAATCATCTACTTTATCCTTGGTGTCTGAAGGAGATGGCACAATATTCGCATTTTGAATAAATTGGATTCCGTCACCAATATGGACCTGACATATAAATAAAGAAATGACATTTTCAATGCATGCTACTGATACTTGAAAAGCAACTTAGATGAACCCTGAGTATCAGAACATCACAAAAGGCTAACAACCGAATATAAAATGCTGATAGTTTTTCATCAGAGAAGGTTACTCGTATTGATGATTAGTGATTTATAGGAGTGTTCCTGAGTGCAGATGTGATTTTTCTTAAACCCTTTCCACACCAAACACCCCCTGCCCACCCAAACCAAAAAAAAAAAGCTTAAGATGACTGCAAGCTTATCTTATGATTTTCCCTGATTGCAATGAACTGAGGATTAAATGGTCTGTCAAATGAGAGATCAATTGACCGATTACTTTTCAAGTCAAAACATGAATCTAGGTAACTAAGCAGTCATTAAGCAATAAAAATGCATAGCAGATGCAAAGCATGGTTTGGAGTTTCAGCTAAAACTTCGACACCAAAACCAAAACTCATCAGTTTAGGTTTGGAAGCAATCTGAAACCAGGATTAGCTTTGGAGTTTGGGCTAAAACTTGGTTATGGGCCAAACTCATTGTATATACAAGAAATTCATATTTGTTATTTCATCTGAGAAGTACCAAGATCAAAATTTTACTTTGTAGGTCCTCAGATTAATTGGAAGCATTGTCATACTGGGGTCCAAAATAATTTAGAGATACAAGATTTGATTCAGGTTTAGTAATCCTAGAGCTTAGACCTGAACAGCATTTAGACTTGTATATGTTAACTTGGTCAATCAAACAGTAAAATGACAATACTGCACTCTAGAATAATGTGAAACATGATTGTTGAATATACTTTATTTTGCATGCATGCAGACATAATTCAGAGGTATGTGTATGTATATACACTATTAGTTCATTATGAAAGCAATGAAACAATATAATTCAAGATTTTGAACAATACAATATGCATTAAAATGTTGTCTGATTTGTTTTCTTTTCTTGTTTGTTTTTTTTTTCCTTTTTAAGTCTTAGTGGTTTTCTATTAGGGCTTTTACGTGACCATCTGAAGTTGCAGGAAGGAACCTACCTGAGTTTAATGCAACAAAATCCCCACATTCTTTAGAAAGTATCCAGGTATTCCTTGTGTCTATTTTGGCACCATGTGCATGAGTCCTTGTGCACCAATACTAGTTCCATGTGCACTAGCACAGGCATCATCTACAGAAATATTGGTTTAATATGCACTAATTTTAACCCCATGTGTACCAAGCACATTGCCTGTATGAGATAAAAAGTACAGCTGCAAATGAGTAAGGAGTTTTGAGCCAAGCTTGTAGCAGCTTAAGATTGCCTTGGTAAATGGAGGACATTTGAACTTGAGCCAGGTTCAAACGAAGCTTAATCACAAATATTCAAGCTTGGTTCATCCTCTAGTAAACAAATTTGAATAGGCCTCTTTTCAAGCCCAACCTTAGCTCCTACTTGTTTTAGCGAGCATGGAGTAATTGGGCATGGCATGTTAGAGTCAAACTTTGTAGTGGGGCTTGAGCTTCACGCATTTCCTGATGACCTCAAACAAGACTGTTATTAAGCTAAACATAAGTAGCTTATGAACTTCATACATTTAAACCCTAGAAAAGGGCTTGGCTTTGGCACAAAACCATTTTGTAAGGGCTTTTTTTTGCACAATCATCAACCCCTCCTATCTGATACTGTGCTCTCATCTAGCTAATTATTACAGCACAGTTATTCCCATACTTCTTATAGGGTATCAAAAATAAGTCAAAGCATTAAAAGCCACAACATTAAATACTCAAACTAATGCACATCATAAGAATTTCAGTCGACATGGTTCCAGATTTGGTGCTTGTTGAGATAGTACTGCTGCACACAGTGCCAAAACTAGTGCACATGGTAGGGCTGAAAATGGATCAGATACTGGTTATCAATATCCAAATCCATACTTATTCAGCAGATACAAATACAATTACTGATATTAAATGGTGATAAAATTTGTATCCATATTTGTTATAAATGGATATGCATATAAATCAGACATTACTTGAGATATAAATTGAATTTCTCTGAGCAAAGTTTAACAAGGACAACTAGCATTAGGCAATACAAGCATAAAAGATGAATGCAATGGAGTTCTAATATAATTATTTGACTAAAATTTTGCTATGCATATACAGGGAAGAATCGATTCCATTATTAAATGTATACACATATAAATATTTTCATAGAAGCAGAATTACAAGCACCTTATGGAGAATGTAGATAACTAACAGCCATGTCCCAGGTGATCATGTATATGTGCTTAACAGCATATCCCAAGTTTTGAAAAACCAGGCTGATAGGTACCATACCAAACAACTCCCTACAAAGCCCAGTACTGCAACACATACTGTGCTGTACTGCCCCAAATTGGCAAGCCAGAAGTTCATATAGGGATGTACTGCAGTATGTATAATATTAACACATCACCAACGTCCCCTGTATCACGATAATTCAAACCTTGCTCATCCATGTCAATGATAGGCAAGCTCCCTTGCACACTTCGACTAAAGAGGGTTTGTTTTTTTATCAATATGTAAAGCATCTTATCCAAATGTGAAACCAAATTCACCAGGAAAAACAAATCTGTATCTGACATAATTTCTATCTTTGTCTGAATGCAATCAGATACAGATTGTTATAACCAACCCCTACCTGGATCCAGATTTAGATCTGGCCAAATTTTATGCAACCCTCTTTCAGCCCTAACACATAGGTCAGCTTCAGTGCACATTGTGCCAGAAAATGCACGGCAACTTGTTTGGATATTTTGTTAGAAATAGGAGGATTTTTTACAATAACCTAAAAGGTGGGGACTTCCCTGCAATTGCCCAAAAAGGTAGGAATGATCGTGTGTGTGTGTGTGTGTGTGTGTGTAACTCAAATTGGCAAAATTTGAGGAACAACTATCAAAACTAGAACTCATTTTAACCAAACTAAAATTGAAACCAAGTTCTGAGATTTTGATGTCAAGATACCTCATATTTGTGAAGCTAACAGAAACATGAACATAAAATCTTCTTTTGTCAATCAAGTTCAGCTAATTCAAGCTAGTAGACGAAAAGAAAGATAACCATCTCAATGGAATCATTTCCTCAAGAGCCTTACAGAAGCTGCCAAAGATAGGGGTGGCAATGGGCAGCCAAGTTGTGTCAAAGGATAGCTACATACAAAACCTCGGCCCATATCTGACCTGATCCGAAATGGCATCAACTTCTCAGCCCATGACCAACCCATTTTGACCCTAATCTCGTATATTTTGCAAAACTTCATCCTTAACAGACCTAAGCTAACCTATGAAACCTGAGCTTTACAATTTTTACTAGCTAATTTTCAAAATAATTTAAATAACTAGTATGAAGGAAAATACCAGCCACTCAAAAATAATTCCTATTCAAGATCATAAGAACCCAACCTAAATCATGTCAACCTAAATAGAACTCTAATCTCATGACTTGAGTTGGGTCGAGACTCTAATCCATACCTGACCCATTTGAAGCTCAAGTTATAAAATTGACACATTCCTAACCTAACTAAAAAAAAACTTGACCCAAACTTAACCCAAATAGTGTCCGGTCAGGTTGGTTCTCGGGTCGGGTCAAGTTTTGGCAATATATCAGGACATGTAATATAGATTTGTAGGATGTACTCAACCTTTTTGTTAATTCTAACAGGAATAATTATATGACAAATATATCATTCATATCTAGAATTTAGTAAAACCAACCACAGAATCAGCAAAACATGTTAAGACAGGCAAAAAATAACAAGACATGTGGGCATAATGTTTAACATGAATTAGTAGGATATTTTCTCAAAAAAGAAAATCAATTTGTACTTTTGTACGATAACTATAATTACCTTCAACTGCTTATCCTCTGTAAAGCCAAAATATTTCCTTGCTAAATCCAAAATTAAAGGATCCAACTCCACAACCTGCATGGAAAAACTATGAGTAACTAATTGTTTTACGTTAAGAAAAGGTCATCAAGGTTATGCAAGCTACCTCTATTTCCAGAAAAGGAAGGCATCCATGAAGAAACATAGGAAGAAGCCCAGCTCCAAGACCAACTATAATTGTTCTAACCTGTGAAAAAAATTACTGCCCACTTAGAGCAAAATGAAGCCATTTTTGAACATCATCAAAGATGCTAACTCAACCACTGAGATGATTCAAAAGAACATTGGTTCCTAATATCATGAAACGTCAAGAGCTAACTTCACATGCAAGTAGCAAATAGTTTGTTACCTTTTTTCTGGATGATGCAGCAATTTCCAAGGCAGAAGCTATTAGAGCAAAACCCGAAACAATTCCACTGTGATAAGAACTAGCAAGACAACTATGGTCAACCTTCAAAATGCTTCTGGATCCTAAGTTAATGAAGACAACAACAAAGGAAAAAAAGTAAATTATTATAAACATTATTGCATTCAATCAGCACATAATGTAGAACAGCTCAAAAGTTGAAAATAACAAAGTTCTGGAAGCAAAAATTATTTCCACAATTTAAAAAACAATCAGACTTTACTCCAAAGAAAATAAAAACCATAATCACCAAAATATTACTATGTAATAAGAAGAAACATCCTGACATCAAAATGAGACATTATAAACATGACCCTATACACATTATTGCATGTATGGGAGAAGTCAGTATCAAGACCCTTAAGTCTCCTAGTGATCCAGAAGTGAAGGGCCTCGCAGCAAAATGTTATCTGTATGACACTATGTTAAAGGTAAATCAGGGTTTAGCAACTCCAATCAACTGGAGCCACAAATGGCTCTAGAAGAACTTATACTTCCATGCAACTCGGGAAATTGATCTACAAAGGAAATTCTCTAAATTTTACTTGTTTGGTTGGTGGGGATCATCCATACATCAGTGGTTTGGAATTTGCAGGTCAATGCTGGTAATCAGCAAGGACCAAGATGTTGCCATTCAATGCACGAAGAGGAAAAGGAGCAAGTCAACAAGAAAAAGAAGTGGCATTCCAGTGTTTTTGTCTTCAAAATTAAAAGTATAGCTGCAAAATAATTAAATAACAAGCAATTTCTGGTATATTAATATTGTAAAAGGAATAAAAAAAATCCATCAGGATATCCAAAATGTGAAAGTTGCTTTTGACAGTAAAATGGCTTTCATGATTGGAATCCCTTCAGGTAGCCAAAAAAAAAAGGGCAGACCAGGAAAGAAAAATTGGCATAATAAATTACCATCAATCAACTTGTCAGAATCACTCCTTTTTTTGCCTCCTTTTTTCCTGGATTTTGAAGATAAGCTGTTCTTCTTTCCAACTGATTCAACAGGATTGCTTTGAGGTTCTCTTGTCAGCTGTGCTTCTGATTGCACCAAACCCAAACTTCTTTCAAAAGTAAGGCGACGAAACACCTTAGTGTCTGATGAGGTGAGGCCAGTGTTATCACCATCTACATCTTCATAGATCACATCTTCCACAATTATAGGTCCAGTAATGGTAGATGTAACCTATGAGAACATCAAACACAAGACAAAACAAAGGATTATTTTACAAGTAAAAAAAAGCTACACATGACTGATCATAAGTTAATTTCTATTTTCTAGATAAATGGGATAACGAAGAAACAGAAGTGCATATATGAACTGATTAAATTCTTTTAATAATAGCCTAAAAAATTTCATAATAACACATGCATTTACGACACAGTAATGATAGATGCAACCATGTCAAGGATGGTGATTCACTCAGTCAAGGACATAGAGAGCATATTTTGGATCAACATGGCTAACTTAAGGAGACATCTCATCCAGCACAAAGGAGTGATCTGCAAAAGTCTTGCAAATCCAGCCAGATGGACACAAACTTACAAGAAAGATCACTTGCCAAATTGCACCAAATTCCAATGTCATTTTAAAGAATACCACTGGCTGCTATTCTGTGGTGATCAACCATGCAAGCAATATGAAGAACAACTCAACCTACATTTCACCAAAATCTCATAAATTATCATCAACTGCAAAAAGATTTTTAACAATTACCAACTATAATTATATGCAATAGTTCAAGAGAAAGGCAACCACTTTTCCCTTCAAACCAGTAGATCCAATGAAAATCCATCCATTATTATTAAATTGTTCTCATCACAATTTGGCAAAAAAATAGAATGAGCTAGCCTTCGCTTTCTGAAAGTGCATCCTTCAGCAATCTTCATAAAGAAGCACTAAATGATTATACCATAGAAGATTCCAAGTCCTTGGCGTTGCTTCAAGCATAATCAGTTCCTAGATACTGGCAATAAAAATCACTACTTTCATCAAACAGTTCTTAGGATTCAATAATTTTTACAAAATCAGATCCAAAAGGACCGTAGACATGCAAGTACATCAAACTTCTATACAGGCTATTTTTCTCTTAGGCATCATTCTTTCATCTTAAATTAATTGCACATTCATCAGATGGGAAAATTGCTAGAAGAATGGAGCTATAATTTTAGATTGAAAAGTAAGGTGGAATATTGAGACTGAACCTTCTGCAAAATGTTTCTCCGCTTGACACTATCATTGGCCATCATAAACCTGAAATCATGAAACAAATATGAAAAATATGGTCCTGATTAAAATAGGTAGTCTAATATATAATACAGAATGAGAGATAAGATGCAACTGCTGCTATGGATAAAAAAGAAACCAACTAATTATCGATCAAATTTCAAAAGTGATTCTACGGATAAAAAAGAATTCTAAAGAGCCATAGAGAAGGTCAGTGCACTCAATATACGGTACACATGGTTCCTCAAACCAATTTTTTATCCCTGGTTATGAGAAGCACATGTGATTTGGTAAAAAGTGGCAGGGCATTCTTATCCTAGAACGAGGCTCAGGTCTAAAGACATCCTTACAAGTTGAATGAAGAGGCTAATTGTTAATGGAAAAATCCAAGTTCAACAATTAGTTTTTAGAAAAACAAAATTATCATAATAGAGTAAGTTACAGACTCATAAAACCACTAAGGCCACTGTAAATTAAAGAAAGCCAGAACTTAACTTTACAAAATATTCTGTAAAAAAGTGAGAAGGAAGTTCACTAGGCAAAGGGACAAAGAAGCTTGACTTAGTCTATAAAACTGGCTGGATCTTTTAGTTAGTTACAAAAATGAAAAATTAAAGTCAATAATTTGATTAGAAATTCAAATAAAATTCCTTTGTTGCAAATATAATCAGCTTATAAAAATTTTTAAAAAAATGGAACATGTTTGTAGCTTAAACTTCAGAGAACATATGACAAAACTTGTCATACATCAGAGTTACTAAAGTTTCGGACATAAGTTAGTGCATCATTTGTACATTCACCATTTATTGGCCACCTTTCAAAGTGGTGGCTTCTTGCATGAATTACAAAAGTTCGACCAATGCTTAACTGTAAACCTAGAAAAGGGTTCTTTGGACTCTAGTTTGGCAGAGCCATTAAAACAGAAATTATTTCTTGGATTAAAGGATAAGATTGCCAGAAAGTATACTAAAAAATTTTGCCTTTGCAAAGCAAATAGCACTTGATAGAAATAAAAGGCGGTTGCTTCACAAAGAATATGGCCAATCATTAAAAAAAAAAAATTGCAATACCACAAAAACATAGTGTCCTGACCAATTAGCTCAGCTGCTATTCTTGATTTCTAGAACAATTTCTCATTCAAATAGATAAACTACTATCAATCTTCCCTATATTTGAAAATTGGTATCTCCTACATAATGAATTGCACTTCAAGTGCACACTTCAGTTGCACAAAGCAGTCTAAGATATATTGGCTGAACGAAGCATTGTTCAAGGTCTTGACCAGCAAAACGGTTATGATGTTCCTCTGTTGTCCAAGATAAGAAAATGAAAATGAGAATATCATGGTCTCGTTATCATGCTAAGGCCAGATTAGATATAATTGTGCATCACAGCACTTGAAATCGCACAGAGTAACATAGATGGCTAGTTTGAAACCATCCACTAAAGGTGCAATCTTAGTTTTTAATCACTGAAATGTTGCGATTGGTACAGAGCTAAACAAACATGAAACATAAGATGGGAGTAAGGGGGTTGTATAGACTATTTAAGTCCTAATTTCTCCTCGTTTGAAAATCCTAAAGATGCTTCAAAAAAAATACAGATTACTACAATCATGCCATGATCTTTTGATTGATTTTCCATAATTCCAAGTACTATGGTAACAAAAAATCATGACCAATTTTAGCAGCTTATGCCTTCACCCAGAACTTTGGACCAACTCAGACCTCCAACATCAGGAACAAAGTTTGTTTAAAAAGTTTCCATATCTCGATCAATTGTTCATTGAACTCTAATCCATAATGTTGAGTGTATAAATAGGACCAAGCCTGCAGATCAAGGTCTTCTCTAAACAAATGGTTATCGAATCATGTATCTTATTCTTCAAGTATTTTGGTGGTTTTTTTTTTGTATTAGTGACAAACTAAAGCATGTAAGATCCATTGAGGTTCCTTGACACTGAAACGAATATCTCATTAAAAGTTGCAAGATATTAAAACTTCCTTGCTTAAGGTTGCAGGAGCCATTTTTTCCTGAAACTCTGCCAGCCAATAATAGCTGGAACAGTCATTTCCCAGCAGCCTTGAAGGTCTCATAATCTAATGCATTCTAAATCTTTTAAGCATAAGCACTAGGGAAACTTACGGAATTCGAGCTTCATCTTCAGGATTTCCAGGTGCCAAATTTTTAACAAGTGGAGACAGATCCTTCTGAAAAAATGAAAGGGAAAAAGGAAGAATAAGGTTGTGATAGCAAGACATAATTCATATGCAATTACAAAACTTAAAGAAAACATACTTGGATATCATCCATGCTGGCATGGGCGTGCCTTGAGTCTAAAAAAACCTAATACAATTAAAAAATAAGACTAAGAAACAACTAGATTATAACAGAGCAGACCCAAAAGAAGATTTGTTTCTGATTTTTAGTTCAAGTACCATGATTAAACGAGCTGCTTTTGAGCTTTCAACTACAAGCCATTGTCCTTCTTCTGAAGTGAACAGCCATTCATAAGCTCGTGTCTGAAAATTAGCTACTTATACATCTCAAAAACAGTTACAATGGAATAACTACTGCACAATTGAGATTTGAGAAAAACTGTAAGCATTAAAAGAAAAGGCATTCTCAGATTAAAAAGATCCACCAAGCAGCAAAAGATGAATCATACATCTAACAGATCTGAATGGGCTTCTGAAAATATCCAAAGATTCATACAAATAAATAAATAAATAAGTCCAGCAGCAGCATTGCTTTTGCCACGTTAAATTATGACTCCATCAAGAAACTAAACTAATCAATACTAAGCAATGAGAGTGCCAAAGATCTAAAGAGCATTCTTTTGCAGCAAGAAGAAGACTTCAGCTTAAAAAGTCATTGGAGGAAGAATGATCTTCTCCATAGATCTCTATACATTACCAGCTGTCTTCCTTTAAATGGTATATGTTTTATTACACAAGGCAAAGAAGAAAGCCAGAGACACAGAACCTTGTCACTGCACCATGTGCGCCAAATAAGAGCCTATGTGAATCAGAAGTTCAGGATCTATTTCATAGTTTAACCGTGTTGTACAAATAATTGTTATATTGATCTAACCCTGCAGTTCACTCAAAGTTCATCACTCTATTCTATTGTGCATTGCATATTGGAGATTTTGAAAACACAAATACTAAAACAGAATAAAGATTAAGTCTACCAACCTTAGGGACGATAAAAACACCACAATGATACAAGAATGGATCAGGTTGCTGCCGAGCATCCAGAAGCAGTGTCTTGTAGGTATAAAGGGAGCTTCCTTGTTCACCAAGAATTAGCTGACACCTACGTCCAGGGAGAAGCTCCTTCAAATTTCCTTTGGCTCCTAGCAGAAGATCTTCCAAAGAATAATAGATATCAGCACCAGTGGAATAGTTGCTGCGAATTTTATTCTCATCTTCAACCGCATTATTTAAAGCATGGACCTGCAGGAAAAAAAAAGATTTAGCTAGAGAGTTTCTAATACATACACGTCGTTGTTATAATTATACATCAAGAGAAAGGAAACCACAATTGTTTTACCTGCTTTGCATTACAATTTACAGCAGAGTGATCAAATAATGATCTAACTGGGTTCAATGCACCCAACTTCTCTTTTACAACAGTCACCATGAAGGTTTGAAAAGTAGGCTTGTTAGAAGGTTCGTGAGGTATAGCATAAATACTTGTATCCCATCCAAACCTAAACTCAGAGAAAAGCAAACCTATGAAAGAAGATGAAAAGTAGTTCAGGATAATTGTCCATATGGCCTGGAAGTAGGCCATAAATTCAAAATTGTACAAAAAAAGATCAGAAGAATATCAAACAGAGTTTTTTAGAAGAAGGATAACCATCAACAATCCCTTATGCTTCAAAAACAAAACATTCATTGCCACTATGAAAAGGATTAAGAAGTAAATTAGTGTATCTGTAGAGACATTTTGGCTGATAGTACATATGAACAAGTGACCCAACTTTGCTATGACATTAACCATAGAATCAAATGGTATAAGAAAGATAAGAAGATTATCAAGGAAGAAATCATTCAAAAGGAGGGGAGGGGACTCTAATGCATGATATCTTCATTCTTGACATGAACAAGATTAAGAGATAAAACACTCCATGCAAAGAGAACTTTTGGTGCCACTTATCTAGGAAGGTTGAAACCTCACCTAAGACATGGGATTCTGCGAGGGTGAGACAAAGATATCTTCCTCCAGATTTCAGAATCCTCTTTACCTGGAAATTATGCAACTCATTTTATTTAGGACCAAGCATAATCAGCTTTTTAAAATAAGTTACAATATTACTACCATATGAGAACAGCATTTAAGATTCAAGTGCTAAGTACCTCTTTAAGATATTTCTTTCCAAGCTTTGACCCAAGCTCTGGTTCCATTAAAGCATCCAATCCCCCTTTATCAAGAATGGCATCAAAGAACTCATCTGCAAACTGGTTGGTCTATAAGGTTAGCTCAAGTAAATAATATCTTTAAAAACTTATAAAATTTCTTGCGGGGGAAAGCAAATGACAAATGTAACATAACTTACAGCAAATCAGATATTTATTAACAACTTGCAATACAGATGTCCTAAATTAATATTGTGGAGAGGGAGAGAGAGAGAGTTATAATGTGGTAATATAATGGATTAAAGATTAGACAATCTAAATGGAAGGTATTAATGCCCTCCTCATTGTTCACCTTTATAGATGTATCATCAATTAATTTCCACCATCTGGAGGCTTCCTTTAAAGTTTAACAGCCACTGCAGCAACCAAGTCTCAATAGTTACAGTTTAGAGGTTGACTCTCATCCATCAAAACCTCAGCAATGACATTATAACTACTCATCACTTTTAGCATCGCCATTTCTTGCCCCAGTATGCTACCTCCGAGGGAAATATTATTAAGATGTTCCATACGAGACAACAAACCATACATATATCCCCCTTGTTACATTGTTACATCAGTCTTCTCAGTAAAAATATAACCTGAAACATTGACCTCCTTAGCATCTAAGAGAAAGCAGCCTGATTGTTCCATCATCAATTCCCTAACTTCACAAGGCAGTCCATAACTTCAAGTCTGCATGAAAAAAATATGTGCAAGGACCCTAAGGAGTGCACATAAGGCATCATATTAGAATTCTAGATTAACCAAAAAAAACTGCCTATTGCAATGCTATCATCCAAAATATACATGAACAATTTAAATCAAGGTCTACAATCTCGGCACTGGGAACTATACCAATATGATACAGTATGCATCCTACACCAAGACAGCTCTCAAGCCATTTTTCTCATTTTTTATCATGGTACTACCTAAAATTGGGTGATACAAGTTGGTATCTACGTCGGTTCACCTCTATACCCATCTATATGCCTCCATCTGGGTCGCTAAGGGACCCATACCAACCTACATAGTATTTCATACCCGTTCCAACCTAATACGATAAGGTATGCCATGAATCGGGTGATTTGGGTTGGTACAACAAACACTGGCTTAAAATAGCAAACAATGGAGAGACAAGAAATGCAATCTAAGGATGATTAATGGAGGAGTACCACAATTCAATCTAAAGTAACTCTCCATGAAAGACGATAAGGGAATAAAAGCCTCAAACCCTCAACGTCTGAAGCAAGTGAATGACAAGAGCCAAAAGTTTGAAGTCAATGAAGCAAAATTAGTTGACAATTCCAATTATCAAGGTTTTATAACTTCAAATTGGATTTTTTGTCCTTTCTGTCTCATAGTTACCAGATTCGCCCTACCCCCTCGGGATCGCGTCCCGGATCGTGCATCCCAATTTGTGGGATGTTTATGTACCAAAATGCTGTGATACGCATCCCAATTTGCTGAAGTTGGCGACCAAACAGTATACGAACTTTTACCAGAAAAATAACCACAGAGGAGAGAACTTGAATTCCTACTAGATTTGGATGAGATAAATAGAAAATTTTGTATAAAGTTGATATGCATAGAGAGGTTTGGATTATCGGAGATGAAGGTTTCACTCTCTGTAAACTGATTTCTCTGGGCATATACCGAAAGTGAATCCCAATATGCATTTAAAAGTCATTAGAATTTGAAAAAATCTGATAAGATAGGGGATTACAGCAAAGCAAATAAAGCATTTAAAAGTCATTGGAATTGAAAGATTTTGCTTGCATTTAAAAGTCATTGGAATTGAAAAACTTTGCTTGGTTGGCATTAGTGAGAATAAATTATAGTAAAGGATTCACGTGGACTTTCAATATTAGTGGAATAGAAAGGGGAGTCATATATATTCCTCCAGCTGCCCCTCCATAGGCCTATCTCCCTCCTTCCTATTGGGGAAAAAAAATCTGATAAGATAGAAGATTACAACAAGGCAAATAAAACATTTAAAAGTCATTGGAATTGAAAGACTTTGCTTGCGTTTAAAAGTCATTCGAATTGAAAGACTTTGCTTGGTTGGTATTAGTTAGAATAAATTATAGTAAAGGATTCACGTTGATCAATATTAGTGGAATAGAAAGGAGAGTCATATATTCTTCCAGCCGCCCCTCCAAAGGCCTATCTCCCTCCTCTTCTCCAAGTAGTCCAAATTATGCCCAACCAAAACTCCTTTGTCCTTTCCATCAAACTAAAAAAATCCATCATCCTTCTCTTCTTGAAAATGGTGTACGAGAAAAGAAAATTAGATTAGCATTTATCTGAAGAAGAAACAGATGGAGAGCAAGAAGATTCAAGTGATGATTGTCAAAAAATTGAGCAAACTCAACCAACTCAAAAATCAATACCATTATCTACACCCACAAAAGCAATAGATTTAAAATTAAAGCCATTGCTAGATGATGTTGTTATACATGGTGCAATGCCAGGAAATAATTCTGGGGGTTCAAAGCAATGGTCATGTAAAAATTGCAAAAAGAGATTCACAAGTTCCTATACTAGAATACATTATCACTTTTTTGGTCCTCCACCTAGGATGAAGACACAAATTCAACGTTGGCTAGCACTTCTTAGCAACCGGGCTGAATATGAAAGAGTGAGAAGGAAGGTTGAAGAAGCAGAGAAGACAGGTCTGTCATCATCTTTAAAAGTTCTACAATCAACAAAAGAAGTAAAGAACTTCCTGCTAAAGGTATTGAAGATGCCCTTGGAATAATGGAGTGGAATATGAAGGTAATGAGAGGGTTGCATGCTAGCGGCATTCCCTTCAATGTGCTGCATGATCCTCAATTCAATGAGATGATTTCAGCAATTAACAAAGCCCCTAAAGGTTATAAAGCTCCCTCATTTGAAAAGGCAAGGACAACACTACTAGATGAGTGCAAAAGAAGTGTTGAAAAAGACCTGACTCCAATAAAAGATACCTGGTAACTCAAGGGTGTCTATTATTTCGGATGGATGGTCTAATGTCAAGCACCGGCCACTTATCAATGTCATTGCAGCAAACAATCATGGAGCAATATTCATGTATGCAGATGACTTCTCAGAAAAAGAGAAAACCGGTTCTGTTATAGCAGAGTATTTGCTGAAAGCAATTGAAGTAGGGCCATCAAATGTTCTCCAAGTGGTGACCGATAATGCATCAAATTGCAAAACAGCTGGGAAGGAGATAGAGAAGGTACATAAACATATTTTCTGGTCCCCCTGTGTAGTTCACACTGAATTTAGTTTTTAAAAATTTTGCCAGTACATTTAATTGGTTATCAAGCACGTATAAAAAGGGAAAAACCATTGTCAAATATTTCATCAATCATTCACAAGCTTTAGCAATTTTCAGAACTCAGTCAAGGCTAAAATTGCTAAAAGTTGCAAAGACCAGATTTGCTTCACACTATGTCTTATTGAAGCGGCTGCTTGATCACAAAGAGGCTCTACAAACCACCATTATTCTTAAGGCATGGAAAGAATAGGTGAAACATGGAGATAAAAATACAAGGAAGATGGGAGCTTTAGTTGCTGAAACAATAATCAGTGAAGAGTTTTCGGAAGATGTTGAAAGTGTAATTGCAATTACCAAGCCAATCTATTTGCTAATCAAATTCAGTGATGGTGAAGGTCCAAAAATGGAGGAGATTTATGAAAGGATGGACAACATTATTGGAGAAATAAAAGATATAATGATGAAAAATAAATATGCAGCTTCCTACCCTCAGATGGAACCAATTCTGTTAGCAAGATGGGAAAAGATGAACATTCCAATGCATTGCCTTGCTTTTGCTCTCAATCCTCGATTTTATGATCCTCTCTACCTTCAAACACTAGCTCCTGGAGAAATTCCTAGAAGAGCTCCAAATCTTGATAAGAAAGTTATTATGGGTTGCATGGAAGCTTTTGAAAGAATCACCGAAAGTCTAGAAGAGCAAAAGTTGTTACGAGAGCAATTTGCAAGTTTTCATACGTATGCAATGCTACCAACTCAAGCGGATGCAGTGACAATGGATTCCATTGATTGGTGGTCATCATATAGTTCAGAAACTCCAAATTGGCTGAGGTAGCAAAAATATACTATCTCAACCAATTAGTAGTTCTTCAGCTAAGAGATATTGAAGCACCTATTCCTATATTCACAATGTCCAAAGAAATAGATTAAATTGCACAAGAGCTGATAAGTTAGTCTTTATTCATTCTAATATCCGCCTTCAAGCATGTTTTTGTGAAAGCTACAAAGATGGTCCTTACAAAAAATGGGACATTGATCCAGACAATACTTGCTTGGAGGATTCTGCAATAAGACTAGAGGATATGAGATGGAGAGGTTTGAAAGATGGATATGAGGATACTCAACATGTGGATGAAGTTCAAGAAACATCTTCTAATGCTTCACTTGCTGCTCCTGGCAAAGAAGCATCTAAGCCACCCAGATGTCATGCAAAAGGGAAAATTGGGAAGGAAAAGGCAACCTGAGATCTTTGTTTTGTTTTTAGTTTTTTATTGGAGCAAGCTAAAGAACTATTTCTGTTTTTAGTTTCTATTATTGATGTATGTAGTCTTTAAGATATAAGAATTTTATGATATGCTTTTATGTCTTATGCTTGATATACAACATTAGAAAATTATCTTAGCTTTGGACTTTAGAGTTTAGATTAAACTTTGCAGCAAATTGATTTTAGTAAATAGAAAAGATAATTGCTCCATGTAATATTTGTAAGCGAACCCAATACATCTTCATAGCGTACTGTGAATCTAACTAGCGTACCAAATAAGCCTACCCCCATCGTACCCTAGAAACTCCTAAGTGCCGTACCCTATAGGCCTATACCCAATCCGTACTATGACTCGGAACGTATCGCGAATCTGGTAACTATGTTCTCTCCTTCAAAATAATGATGCCAAAACATGCAAAAGCTCGTAATCAATTAGTGCTAATCCACTTTTCAGCATATTTATTTCCAAGTTATCTTTCCTACTTCTATAATGCCTAAAGCAAATTGAGCTTTACTATATCTTAGTAATGCTTCTTCACATCATTTAACGTACTCGACTTATCATGGGGTGAATTAAATTAAACTTGAAATTATTATAAGGGAATGGTTAGATATTTTTTATTTACTTGTTCATGATCATTTTATAAGTTGCTGAAATTCCATTAGATACATTGGGGGCAAATGATATGTACTCCATAATCCTTACATAAACATTCAATATAATAACATGGTAGCCGAGCAACAGTTTTTTTTTCCAATCTTTCTTGAAAGGCATGCAATATGTTATTGTACTCCACAATCCTTACATAAACATTCAAACATAATGACAGTGTGCCGAAGCAGCACTTTTTTTTTCAAAATCATTCTTCAAATACATGCACTAGCAATATATGATATAAGAACCAAGATCATCAAATTCCAATGTAATAACAAAATCATCTGACAAGGGTTTAAATTCCGATATTGGGGCCTATCCTGATCTAGGACAGGTTGGTATGGTATCAGGATGGTCCTAAATAACCATTAAAATCAAGAGCAAAGAGAAAAAAACAAAAACAAATAAATAAAATAACATAAATTGGTGCACCAAGAAGCAAACATATCCAACTTGTCAAGATGTAACACATTCGGTCCACCTCAATCAAGACAACCCAGTCTGGAAAAAACTGGGGTTTCAGAACCTGGTCTATCTCCAATCCAATATGATACTACTCGGACAGACCAAGAAAGATTGGGTCCTAAATTCTTGCGCTTTGGCATTCATATACTTGAGTTTACTTTTTCTTCACATAATTTTCTCATTTTTATCCAAATATTTCTTTTACTTGAAGAAAATATTTAGTTTAACTATACTTCAACACCTTTGCCATGTTGTGAGTGTCAACACCTTCACACATTGTAAGACATCATGGATAGGCTTCTATAGTTTTGAGATGGCAGGACTATGTGATTTTCTATTTAACCATTTTTACAAGTTCAAAGTAGAGGGCTCAGATGTGGCCAACATGGTGGCATAAGATCCTACTGTTTATTAAATCGAAGAGTTTATGCTGGTATTAGCAAATAGAAATGCACTGTGTGAAATGATAAATCATAGTCTCTTCTTATACAAAGTGATCCTAGATGGAGAAAACATAGGATGAATCATAAAAAACTCTAATTATCAGTCACTACCCACTATTCCATAATTCAACCATGTTTAAAAACATCATTCAGAATCAAGCATATAATTCCTCCAATCAACAGCAATATGCATCACACCAACCAAATAATTTCTTACATCCACAAACTTGCTGCATTAACGACTCTAAATTTCTTCAATTTATTGCACATCCAGTTCAAAAGTTCAAATTCTGAATCTAATAAAGGCATCAATAATAGCTGAGCTCCCGAGCGCCAGAGAATAACACCCAGATAAACAAGCATCTTTGCTCTCAAACTATCAAACAAACAAAAGGAAAAGCCGTACACGCCATAACCTAAGGGACTGGCAGGCAAAGTTCCCTCCTTTCCATGCCAAAGCGTCCGACCAGCAAAAGAAAAACGCCACAGACCGCAAGCTAAGGGATTTTATGGCAGATTTGGGGTTGGATACCTGCATATCTGTCATGTCCATGACCCGCCACCGCATCTCGGGGCGGGAGCGGACGTAGCGGCGGAGCATGTCGGAGACGACGACCTTGGAGAAGTCGATGTTAGTGATTTGCTGGAATCCGGCGTCGTAGAGGTACTCGGAGATGCGGGAGCTGCCGCATCCCGGGACGAGAATCTGGATCGGAGTGTCGGCGGTGGACAAGGAGGAGAGCTCGGCAACGAGGGGGTCGCGGAGGGCGGGCCACTCGGCGTACCATTCGAAGGAGTCGCCGGTCCCTCTCAAGGTGAAGAATTTATCCCAATTCTCCTTGCTCGTGAAGTCCCCTAGGGTTTCCAGGATCTCCAGGCGCTCTCCTCCGCCTCTCTTCGCCATGGCTCGCCCCCCTTCTCTCCCTTGTCTCTCCCTCTGCGAACGGAGAACTCCAAGGGGTTTTAGTGCTTCAGAATTTCGCAGGGGTTCAACCCATAGGCTAAAACAACGGCTCATGTTGGACCGGCGCACCCTCGGCGCCCAATTTGTTTTTAGAGGGTATTTGGTCCGATCAACGAAAATCAAAATTAAAATTAAAATAAATTGAAATAAAAATCAAAATAATTAAATTTTTTAAAATATTTAAAAAATATTTGATTGAAGGGAATGAAAATTTGCGATCAAAATGTGAATGATTGACTTTCATTTTAACCATTTGATTGGAAGAGGTTCCATTTCAATTTCAAAAAAAATAGAAATGGCTCAATTTACCTAGAACTCAATCCCCACTCTCTTTTATAGATTCAAATTTTCATTCCGATTCTGATTTTAATCACGAACCAGACACTTCAAGAGATTTGGTGATTTCGATTTCGATTTCAATACATCTCGATTTCCACTCCGATTCTGATTTTAGTCGCGAACCAAGCATCCTCTTGATTTATGAATGGAATCGGAATTAAATCGAAATGAAAATTTGAATTTATAAGAGAGAGTGGGAATTGAGTTTTAAATAAATTGAGCCATTCTCATTCCACTCCAAAATCAAAATCGAAACGAAAATGAAACTCTCCCCAACAAAGTAGCTAGAATGGGAGTCATCTATTTTGATTCCTATTCTAGATTTCCATTCTCCTCAACCAAGCATTCTCTTAGATTATTATTTTAAATCCAAATCTAATCCATGAATCGATTGAATCGAATTGGATACTTCTTATAAAAAAAATTTAAATAAATTATAATTTTTTTAAAAATTTATTTTTATTATATTTTCATCTAATAATTTAAAAAATCTATACTTACATCTGAGATATAAGAGCGATACCTAAAAATTTATAGGATTATAAAATGATCAAAATATCCTCCATAGTTTTTAACAGAGCTCACCTCCTTTCCCACCGTCTCTTCTCTCCCCATTTTTTTCGTCAATATTTCTTCCATTCTTTCTCCTCCCCACCAAGCTCGCTCCCACCATCGCCTTCCCACTCCTGTGGCAAGCCCTCCAAGTTCCCACCAAGACTGCCACTCTCTTCCTTCCCCCTCCACGTTCTCGCTCTCTTCTCGTCCCCTTGTGTCCTTTACGCCAACTTCTCTATCTCCCCTGTCCTCATGGACTTCTCCAAGCTCCACATCCTCCTCAAAGGCCCCGGTCCTGGCCCTGAGCTCTCCCACGTCCTCCTTGAGATGAAAAAAGAACTCAAACAAGTCGCCGACTCCGAGTCCATCATCACCCTCATCTCCTTCTTTGCTTCCCTCTTCCTCCCCATCGCCACCTTCTACACCTTGACCATGGCCTACTCTGGCACTTCCCTGACTCCCAAACGACTCCTCTTTAGGGTCGCTCGCCGCTGGTACCAAACACTTGTCACCAGGCTATATATATGGTGTTCTCCTGAGCCGGGGCTTCGGACTCTTGTCTTTGGTACTGTCATGCTAGTCTACGATGATTCCAAGTATCTGGCAAGATCTAGCATGTTCTATATATTATAGCAGCCTCCATTTTCATTTATCTGTAGATAAGGTGGTCGATGAGTGTGGTGATTACGGTGGTGGAAACATGGGGGATCGGTGCTCCCTTGTGGTCGGTGGAGCTCTTCCTTGGCAACAAGCTCTCGAATGAGTTCTTTTCTCCAAGAGTCACCCCAACCAGAAAAGGAGCCCCAAGGGACCGATGCCGAGCTCCAGGAAAACCTCTGCGATGGAGAAGTGTGCATCTCGGAGTTTCCCTCCGAACTCAGCTTCGCACCCATCCTCCAAAGCATATTGTAGTCAAAATGTTGGGCCTCGGTCATCCCCGCCTCCTCTGCCACCGATCGGAGTGATGGTGCCGTAGGCTTCTCGAATGAGTTCTTGTCCCCAAGGGTTCTCCTAATTAGAAAGGGAGTCATAAGGGACCGACGTCAAGCTCCAAGAAGACCTTTGCGATGAAGAAGTATGCATCTCGAAGCTTCCCTCCGAACTCAGCTTTCACCCATCCTCCAAAGCGCATTATAGTCATAGATGTTGAGCCTCGGTCATCCCTGCCTCCTCTACCATCAATCAGAGCGACGGTGCCGTAGGCTCCTCAAATGAGTTCTTTTCCACAAGGGTTCTCCCAATCAAAAAGGGAGCCCCAGAAGACCGACGTCGAGCTCTAGGAAGACCTTTGCGATGGAGAAGTGTGCATCTCAGAGCTTCCCTCCGAACTTAGCTTCGCACCCATCCTCCAAAGCATATTGTAGTCAGAGATGTTGGGCCTCGATCATCGCCGCCTCGTCTGCCACTGATCGGAGCGATGGTGCTGTAGGCTCCTCGAATGAGTTCTTTTCCCCAAATGTTCCCCCAATCAGAAAGGGAGTCCCAGGGGACCGACGTTGAGTTGCAGGAAGACCTTTGCAATGGAGAAGTGTGCATCTCGAAGTTCCCTCTGAACTCAACTTCGCACCCGTCCTCCAAAATGTATTGTAGTCAGAGATGTTGGGCCTCGATCATCCCTGCCTCTTTTGCTGCCACCGATCAGAGCGACGGTGCCGTAGGCTCCTCAAATGAGTTCTTTTCCCCAAGGGTTCCCCCAACCAAAAAGAGAGCTCTAGGAGACCGACGTCGAGCTCCAGGAAGACCTTTGCAATGGAGAAGTGTGTATCTCGGAGCTTCCCTCCAAACTCAGCTTCGCACCCATCCTCCAAAGCATGTCGTAGTCAGAGATGTTAGGCCTCGATCATCCCCGCCTCCTTTGCCACCGATCAGAGCGACGGTGCCGTAGGCTCTTCGAATGAGTTCTTTTTCCTAAGGGTTCCTCCAACCAGAAAGGGAGCTTCAGGGGACTGACATCGAGCTCCAGGAAGACTTTTGCGATGGAGAAGTGTGCATCTCGAAGCTTCCCTCCGAACTTAGCTTCGCACCCATCCTTCAAAGCATATTGTAGTGAGAGATGTTGGGCCTCAGTCATCCTCACCTCCTCTGCTACTGATTGGAGCGACGATGCTGTAGGCTTCTCGAATGAGTTCTTTTCCCCAAGGATTCTCCCAACTAGAAAGGGAGCCCTAGGAGACCGACGTCAGCTCAAGGAAGACCTTTGCGATGGAGAAGTGTGCATCTTGGAGCTTCTCTCTGAACTTAGCTTCGCACCCATCCTCCAAAGCGTATTGTAGTCAGAGATGTTAGGCCTCAGTCATCCCCGCCTCCTCTGCCACCGATCGGAGGGACGATGCCGTAGGCTCCTCGAATGAGTTTTTTCCCCAAGGATTCCTCCAACCAGAAAGGGAGCCCCAGGAGACCGATGTCGAGCTCTAGGAAGACCTTTGCGATGGAGAAGTGTGCATCTCGGAGCTTTCCTCCGAACTCAGCTTCGCACCCATCCTCCAAAGCATATTGTAGTCAGAGATGTTGAGCCTCGATCATCCCCGCCTCCTCTGCCACCGTCATTGCTACGGCTGCAGCTCGCCCCCCCCACCCCCTCCACCAAAGCGAAAGTCGTCGGGTAGGTATGACCACCGCCGATCTTGCCCACCACCAAGCACGGCAACTCACCATCCATGGACATCTCCGGCCTCCAACTGGATTGAAGGGTATTTTGTTTTAGGCTATTTTGGTCATGAGAAAAATTTATTATAACATGGTAATTAGGCCCAAATTAACGTTAACGGACTATTTAACAGCATGAGTTAGATTGTAAGACTGAATAAAATGTGAAGGATGTAAATATAGATTTTGAAAACTATTGAGTGTAACTATAATTTCGACCTAATCTTTAAGAATTTTTTTAATGTATCCAATGAATTTAGACCTAGTTGATCATCTGCATCAGTCGGTTCAAGTATGATCTATATCCAATTTGAAATATTCTAATTCATCCAAGTTTGCAATTTGACCCAAGCATCTGCATATTCTTTTATTAATAAATATAATAATTGATAATTAATATAAAATCACCAAAAATATTTAAATAAAAATAGAAACAGTCAATTTAAACTTAAAATTTTATTCAAAAAAATTAATTTCATCCAAATAATTAATTATACTTGTGATTAGATTTGAAAGGATTCGATTTTTTAGCCTATCAAGGAATTGTGTAGATCTTTGGTACTTATATAACACCAAGGAGTCTAAATGATACCTCCCAACTAATCTTTTTAAATAAAATCCTAAATTGTTAAAATGATATTAGAGCGAACTAGAATCATGACACTTGCAGATTAAGAGATACTGTAGCCCGAGCCCATATAGGCTGACTAGGGGCTAATAATGCCCATTTAGGTTGAATTTGTCAGATTTATTGAATGTTACATAATAGAGAAGACAATGTTAAATTGATCGAACATAATATTTTTTTAAAAAAAAATCTTGAACCCACTTTCACCATATAAAGATTAAAATATACAAATACTTTGAATTATAAGGATAAAAGGATAATGAAAATTAAAATAATCATTAAAGCCTATGGCAACAACAACAAGCCAATAAACATTGAACATCATGCTTAGCTCGAGAAGAGCTCAAATCAACCATGCTAAATAAACTAAGCTTGAACAAAGAAACAATCTCGAAATAAGTTTCAAGCAAAATCAGAAATCAGCCCATCTCAAGTAATCTCACCTCCATAAATCTTGAATATATTTAAATATTGTGTTGCGATCAATCTTCTATTGTCTCTCGCCGTTAAAGAGCATCTGCAAGATAAAGTCCTCACAGATCAAAGTTATGTCCGATGAGGATGCTCCGATGCTTAAATCAGAGAGGGAGTTGGTGAACAGCAGATAAGAATGTTTAGAGTAGTAGAATCTTGATCCATAATTATCTTACCCATGCTGCTTACTTACCTCCCTTTTTATAGATGATTCTAATGTAACCGTCGAGCATGTGATCTCTTTTTATGGTGCTAAATTATCGAGCTATAATCATGGAGTTAGTGAGCTATTTATTCTCATTAATGGTCGTGATACATAGTCGATAATCGTTCATAATGATTAGAGTGTGTTGAGCAGATAGACCGATTATATGTCGGTAATACTGATAAGTCAGTAGTAGATCCGAATGAACATCGACTGGTAACTCTGATATGCTAATGATCTTCGATCGAAAATTAATCAAATTGTTAGTTGATGGTTGATAGTAGCTGACTGTAGGTCGGTTCACCGATCGTGAGTTGGCGTAATGTGTTCATGCGGCCGATGTAGAGTCAGAGTTGGGGGTCGATTGACTTATCCCAACAGTTGTCCCCTACTCTCAAGTCCAAGGTGATCCGACGTGTATATTATCACATGGTCTGTCACGTTAGACGAAGAAAGTCGTTATGTGTTACCTCGAGCCCCGACATGACTGCTAGTCTTTTTGGAGTACAAGAGTTTTTTGACTATTTTATTATTTCGATAGCTGTAGAATTATTATTGAACTGTCATTTCGACAGGATAATTCGGTACCGAACATCATTTTAGAAAAATAATTCGATGTCGGATGATACGATTTTGACTAGTAGATCTTGACCACATGTCTGCACATCATTGGGTTGGAGCTGTTCACGTAGATGACGGTGAGGTGGCACAATCAAAAGCAGGTACCTTGAACCGTCTGACCAATGGTTGGTCTGAATGTTGCCACGTGTCGTCATCTAATGAGATTCTAATTCGAGTCTCTTCATCTAGACCGTTGATGGATCCTATATATATAGGGTTGCTTTCAGCCAAACTTTTACTTTATATTTTGTCACCATTATCTGCTACGGAAGCTCTGTCGGAAGGTCGTCCCAGTACCAAAGAGCTCCAGAGTCCCTTCTCTGCTTCTTTTTTAGCTTTCAGGTCTAGTTTTTCATCATTTGAATTCATCTCTCCTTTTTGTTTTAGGGTCTTCTTTAGTTTTCCTCCTTTTATGGCCAGGGCTTCTTCTAGTCAGGATAGTCGATCGAGAAATCCGACCGACGAATATCCTTCGGGTTCGAAAGTGGAAGCTTCTTCCCTATCCGGACCTAATGTTGAGCGACTTCGAAAGTAGTATCGTATCTCGGAGCAGTATCAGCTATTTGCTTCTGGCTCTGATGGTCGAGTGAACTCTTCTCCTCCGGATTAGGTTGCCTTCTATGTCGAAGATCTTTGGATCGATCTTTGATTTTTGATTTCAGAGTTTGTTTGAAATTTGCTTGATTACTATGATCTTTGCCCTGCTCAGCTGGCACCAAATTTGATCCAATAGATAATTAGTTTTATTTTGCTGTGTCGATTAATACCGATTGAACCTTGTCCTTCTCTTTTTCATACCTTCTTTGTTCTTCATCCCCATCCTATGGTCAAGGGTTGGTGGTTCTTCAACCTAAGAAAAAGTCTTTCCTTCATCACCGGTCTTCCATCATCCATTCATGGATGGAAGAATCAATTCTTTTTTGCTTCCTCTTCTCTTCTCTGGGGCTTTCCTTCATGCTGGGGTGATCTAAAAACCGGCCTTAATGAGAACAGTCGGATGGAGGTCGACAATCGAGAGGATTTTTATGGACTAAAGGATATGACAGTACCACAGCAGAGAGAACTGATAACCGAATAAGCTCTCTACGATGTCGATCTTTGTTCGATCACTTTCTTAGATATATCTTAGTTGATCACTTTCATTTTTTTTGTTTATTTCTAAATTATACTGATTTTTTTATTCTGATTGCAGCTATGCAGCCGAGGATACGAGTATCGACCGTCGATATTCGTCAGCATGCTGCCAAGAAGAAGGCAGCATCTGAAGCTGGACCCTCCCGATCGTCAAAGAGAGGTCGGGCAGCTGCTTCATTAGCACTGACGAGGGAATCTGACGCACCGTCGGCATTGGCTCCTAAGTCAATTTTGACGTTGTCGGCCCCAACAATGCTCTCAGAGGTGCCGTCCGCTGAAGTTGGAGTGGCGGAAGAAGATGGAGTTGCAACAGTACCATCGATAACTCCACCAGCTGAAGTTCAGATTGTGGTGGAGGTCACGATCGAGCAATTGACTGCTGCACCGGTTGTTCCTCCAGCGAAACCATTATGGGGGAAGTCGAGCTTCGATTTTTCCACATTCTCAAGTGTGGGACTGCCGACAGAAGATCGAGGGAAGGCACTGGCAACTTCAGTAGATGACGGATCGTCAGCTGGCCACTCAGTTATGTTCGACATCTGAGTTTCTGGGGGTGAGTCAGCCTTGGCCAATTCGATATTGGTCAAGCGGCTCATCCAAGCTGCTCTTCTCTTAGCTAATCGGGAGAACAGAAAGAATCAACCTGTAGCCGAAATGTTCGTTTCTTTCTACCTGATGATACTCAGGATAAGTTCTTCAACATATATATATATATATTATCTGATCTGATCTGACTTGATTCGTCTTTTATTTTTAGTGGGCACATAACATGCATGACCTGAAGATCGATTATCAGAAGATTGCTGACTTTCTTCAGTCATAGATGGACAGAGTGGCGGCCTCCAATGCTGAGAAGATGGCTGCCCTCGAGCAACTCTAGGGGCGATCGAGCGGAAGGTGAAGCTTCGGGAAGAAGTCTCCCATCTGATTGCCAATCTTCAATCTTCTGAAGTCGAATTTGAGTCGGCTCATCAGAACATCTTGTCTCTTGAGTCGTGAATCAAGAGCAAGAAGCATTCTATCCACCGACTTCGACAAGAACGGGTGGCTGTATTGAAGAACTTGAAGCCGAACGTGGAAGACATCGGGCCACCCTGAAAAGGTTGGCACTGGTCAATGATGAGTTGGCTTCCATAAGAGCTGATGCAGAGTTAGCAGAGTCGGCAAGGGAGGCTTTGAATCATGCCATTGAGAACTTCAAGAACTCTGAAGAGCTCAAGGAAGAAATCCTCTAAGGTGGGTTCGTTTCTTATTGCATCAAGTATGAAGACCGTCGAGATACGATCGGGAAGCTATATCCGAATTTGGACTTGAGCAGCATCATCCCTCCTATCTCAAAAGATGGAGCTGCTGAAGATGAAGCTGCATCGATTGAAGACATTGCACCGACTGTACTAGAAGATGTTCCAATCGTTGATGCTGCACTGGAGCAAGGAGATAGGGGCGACGACTGATGATCGGTGTAATGTTTTATCTTTTTTTTTGTAATAAGAAATTTTGTAATCAGACTTCGATTTAATTTTGTAATCTTCTTTTTAATAAATGAATGAAAAAAAAAATTTAAGTACCAACTCTCTTTTCTGTGTTTGCAATATTGTATCATTTCTATTTAACTATCGAATATCGATCGACAAGCCGAACGTACTTATAAAATTTCTTCGTTAGTCGAATATTAATAGATATTACTTTTTAAGTATTAGGATAAATAGTAATAAGCTGAATACCCTTCAATCGATCGTAGTTGGGTTAGTATATCTAGTTATTTGATAATCGATGACAAGCTGAATATTTTTCGACCGACCGTAATTAAGTCGATATAATTCTAATTCAATCTAGATCGTATTGGTATAGTATTCTGCTTAGTTAAATCTAAGTCAGCATAATAGTTGTTCGACTAGAGTCGATTTTTTCAGTAAAAAGTTGAGATATAGTCGGTACTGAGATATAGTCGGTATTTTGACTTTAACAGTGAAAGCCAAAATATAGTCGATATATCAATTTTTACAGTAAAAAATTAAAATATAGTCAATAAGAATTGATCGTCCATTTATCGGTCTAAACTCACTTTATAGTTGGTCGATGCTTTTCTGATTCTGAAATTCAATATTTTATTCTGAATATTGTACATATGAACAGCTTTATTGATAATACATTTTTAGGTTCTCAGCATTCCACGTTCGAGGAATAGCTACTCCCTTCAGGGTTTTCAGTCGATATGCATCCGGTCTAAGTATTTTGATTATTCTATAAAATTCTTTCCAATTCGAAGATAAATTTTCTTGATCCAGAGGTCTTAAAACTTCAATTTTTCTTAGGATCAGGTCTCCTGGATGGAAGACCTTTGGCTTAACTTTTGCATTATAATATCAGACTACTCTTTGTCGATATGCTGTCATCCGAAGTTGAGCTTATTGTCGAACTTCTGAAAGTAGATCTAGATCAGCTTTCCGACATTCTAAATTACTCGGCTCACTGTATTGTTCTATCCTTGCTGATGGTAATCCGATTTCAAGTGAGATCATCGCTTCTGTTCTATAAGTCAGATTGAATGATGATTTTTCTATTGGTATACGAAGAGTTATTCGGTATGTCCATAAGATCGAATATAATTTTTTTCTCTAGAGGTCTTTAGCTTCATTTAGTCTGATCTTGAGTTCATGCAAAATTATTCAGTTTGTTACTTCCATCTCTCGTTGGATTGTGGATGGCCGACTGATATGAGCTTGTACGTAATGTGAAATTTCGTATAGAACTCTTTGAAGTTCTAATTATCGAATTGTCGATCGTTGTCAGTAATGATAGTGTGTGGTAGACTGAATCTGTATATGATTGATTTTTGAATGAAGTCTTTCATCTTATTTTTAGTAATTTGTGTCAAAAGTTCAGCTTCCATCTATTTGGTGAAATAATCGATGGTGACCACTATAAACTTTCTCTGACCAGATGCCAGAAGAAAAGGACCAAGAATATCAATTTTCCATTGTGTGCAATAATTGATGTAAACTGATTGGTCGGTTGGTGTTGTATATTTGCATATTTCTGACATGGTTCATACTTTCGGATAAGTTCAGCTGTATCTTTTTTCATAGTGGGCCAATAATATCCTTGTCGAAGGATTTTGTAAGCTAAAGATTTATCCCCCAAGTTATTGTCACAAATCTCTTTGTGAACTTCTCTGAGTACATAGTTGGCACCTGTTGGTCTCCAAACACTTCAGTAAGAGAAAAGAGAACGATCTTTTGTATAATTGACCATTTATCAAAATGTATTGAGAGACCATCCATCTGAGTCGTTTGACTTTTGAGAGATCCGTAGGGAGAGTTCCATCGATCATGTACTAGATAATCGGATCTATCCAGCTCGGCTCATCAGTGATTTGTAGCACTTCTTTGACTTTATCAATCTTGACCGTTCAAGACATTCTACGAATGTCCGACCTAGCGAGTTGAAAGAGATGGTTGTAAGTCGCGAAAGTGCATCGGCTCGAATATTTTCTATCCTCGAGATAAAGATTTCAAAATATTTTAAGATTGATGTGAAATCTTTCACCTTCTGAAGATACTTTATCATAATGGGTTCTCAAGCTTCAAACTCGTCCTTAACCTGTCCAACAATCAGTTGTGAGTCAGTGAAGATCTTTAGACTGTCGATATCAAACTCCTTAGCAATTTTTAAGCTGGCTAAGAGTGCTTCATATTTAGCTTGATTATTCGAAGTTTTAAATTTGAATTGAAGAGAATATTCAGTAATAACTCCTTCGAAATTGGTGAGGATGAGATCAGTCCCACTGTCTTGTACATTAGATGCTCCATCAATATGTAGCACCCATATCAACATCAAGTCAGATTTGGGAGTTATGGCCTGCTTTATTTTGTCATCAACTTCATCATTAGGATTATTATTCGGTACTATACATTCGGCAATGAAGTCGGTCAAAACTTGCACTTTCATTAATGGACGTGGGCGATATTGTAAATCAAATTCGTCAAGTTTTATTATCCACTTTGCTATTTGATCCGACATATCAGGTCGGTACAAAATTACCTTCAATGGCTGATCTGTCAAGACAATAATAGAGTGTGCTTGAAAGTATGGACGGAGTTATTGTGATGATATGATCAGAGTATAGATTATCTTCTTCGCTCTTGAATATCTCACTTCAATATTGTAAAGCACCTTGCTAGTATAGTAGATTGGTTATTGAATTCGATTTTCATCCTTTTGAACAAGTATCAAACTAAGTGCTTCCATCATTATCGCCAAGTAGAGATAGAAAGTTTCTCCGACCTTTGATTTTGTAAGCATTGGTGGAGATGTCAAATATCTTTTTAGGTCTTCGAAGAATTATCGACACTCATCTGATCATATGAAGTCATTTGATTGCCTCAAGGTCTTAAAGAAAGGCAAGCATCTTTCTGCCGACCTTGAAATGAATTGGCTGAGTGTAGCGATCCTTTCGTTGAGCTGCTGTATCTCTTTCTTGAAACTAAGATGCTTCATATTGATGATAGTCTTTATTTTCTTGAGATTGATCTTGATTCCTCGTTGGGACACAAGAAATCCAAGAAACTTTTCAGAAGTTACTCCGAACGCATACTTTGTCGGATTCAACTTCATTTGATGTCGTCAAAATGTGCTGAAGGCTTCTTCTATGTTCCAAACATGATTAGTAGTTTGAGAATTTTTTACCAGCATGTCATCCATATACACTTTCATTTTTTTCCTGATCTGTATCTTGAAGATTTTATTGACTAGCCGTTGATATGTAGCTCCAGCATTTTTAAAACTGGAAGGCATTATTTTATAGCAGTAGATGTCTTTATCGGTTACAAAGGCTGTGTGCTCCTCATCTTCGAGTGCCATCCAAATCTGATTATAGCCTGCAAAGGTATCTATAAAGTTTAAGAGTCGGTGCCCCGAAGTCGTATCAACTAGTTGATCAATCTTCGGTAAAGAAAAACTATCCTTCGGATAAGCTTCGTTTAGATTTGTGTAGTCAATGCAGATTCTCTATTTCTCATTGATCTTTCTCACCATTACTATATTGGTGAGCCAATCGAGATAGGTAGCTTCTCTGATAAAGCCAGCTACAAGGAGCTTGTCGATTTCTTCATCGATAACCTTCTGCCTTTTAAGAGCAAAAGATATTTTCTTTTGTCTCACTGGCTTAACCTTTGAATCAATGTTTAGCCGATGGATTATTACTTCTGAAGGAATACCTGACATATCAGTAGTCGACCAAAAAAAAATATCGGTATTTATCCTAAGTAGATTTATTAGTTGCTGTCGCTCCAGATCAGACAGCTGTGATCCAATTTGGACTGTCTTCTCAGGATCTTCTTCTTTTAATAGAATAAAAACCAGTTGTTTGGCTGGTTCACCCTTCTCTTCATTTTTTCTTTGATCCAATTTATCAACAGACAAAGAGTTTTCGAATTGACTATTTTGTGTGAAAACTAAGAAGCAGCGTCGAACAAGTTGTTGATCTCTATGCATCTCTCTGACTCCATTTCTTATCGAGAATCAGACTAGTAGATGATAAGTCGAGACTATTACTCTCAGAGCATTCAGTCCAAGTCATTCGAGTATGGCATTATAAGCTGAGAAAACTGGAACAACTGTGAATGTCATGAGAATAGTACTCTGTTGTGGTTTAGTTTCTGTGGTTAATGAGAGAGTGATTTCTCCTTCCACAGTAACTGCATCTCCTGTGAAATTGATTAATAGCGTCGAGACTCTTCTAAGTCGATCAGTTGGTAATCGCATTCGAGAGAAAATTGAATAAAATAAAACATCCATCGAGCTTTCATTATCCACTAAGATTCTTTTTATATCATAATTAGCTGTTGTTGTCGAAACAACGACAGCATCATCATGCAGAGTTTGTATTCTCTGAACATCATCTTTCGAAAAGATAATTACATTATCGAGTTATCGTTTCTTCATCGACTCTTCTTCGAAAGTTATCCCCTAGTTCTTCTATCATCCGGAGATCATGTTGATTACTCCCACCGTTGATCGATTGTTGAGTGTCTCCTCAACTTATGGGTGAGGTTGTTGGTCGGTGGGAGATTGAATCGGACGATCATGTTGAAATTTTTTGAGGTAGCCTCATCGAATCAGGGCCTCTATCTCATCCCTGAGCTGGATGCACTGTTCGGTATCGTGATCGTGATCATGATGGAATCGATAGTATTTCTATCTGTCTCGGCTCCTCGATGGTGCTTTCATTGGTGGGGGTGTCGTAAGTACTCCTCTCCTTCGATCTCCATCAGGATCTGCGCACGAAGAGTAGAGAAAAGAGTGTAGGAGACATATCTGTCATAGTTATTTGACTTCGAACTCTATCGTAGAGGTGAAGCTCTTTTATTGATAGTCGGCCTACTTGATTCGATCGGAGCTTTATTTTTTTTGTTTCTTTTTTTGATCTTTTTCATCTGTTTGGCATCGATCAGAAGCAGCTTCATTCGTACTTTTATGCGCACTCTAGAAGTTCAGTATAGGTCTGGAGGAGAGTTTTATCTAGAGAGTAAGTAAATCTAGATTCCTTCAGACCTCTCTTCATGGCCAATATAGCCATGTCTTCGTTGAGGTTCCTGACCTCAAGTATGGCCATATTAAAGCGAGCTACAAAATCCCTCAATGTCTCTGTCTCACCTTGCTTGATTGAGAAGAGACTGTCGGATATTCATGACGGCCTTCGATTAGTTCTGAAGTGGACCACAAAAGAATGCTCGAGCTGCTCGAAGGAATTAATACTCTCCGACTGGAGCCCGAAATACTAGGCTCGAGCAGCCTTTCAAAGAGTTGCTGAAAAGTCAATGTATAAGAGGGCATCGATTGCCCCCTGGATTCTCATGAAAGCCTTATTGCTCTCTAAATGATCGATCGAGTCAGTGGAGCCATCGTATAACTCCATCTATGGCATCTTGAACCAAAAGAGAATCGATTCATCCAAGATGCATCGAGAGAGAGGCTGGACAGTGTGGAAGTCATAGTCATTGGAAGACTTCCAATCTTCCACTTGAAGTCGGACGAATTGATGATTAATTTTTCAAAACTTGCATTCATAGTCGTCAAGTCGCCGTTGCTGAAAAACTCTAAGACTGGAACCCCCTGAAGAGCTCAAAGAAGCAGAAGCAGAAGGTATCTGCGGTCGTTTCTCCTTCTTGACACTGTATGCATGAGAAGATGAGGGAGAACACCACGAATGATGGGTGGCATTATGGGAGTACCGAGAATGTGATTGTCCATCTCGATGAAAGTGTAGAGACGATCACTCTAGAGATGAAGAGGATGAGCGTCGTGGAGGATGGCGGCTGTGCCTAGATGGCACTGACTGAGCCACCGATTGCTCCATTGGTGGCTGCTGCTGTTGGATTTGCTGCTGCTGGAGGCTTTGAACCACCTCCATCAAAACTTTTATTTGCTGCATAAGTGCAGCAATCTGTGTGTCCGTGGTAACCACAGGACGTGAGAAGCTAGACTCTGCCACTGGAGGTGGAAGGGGAATATCTTTCCGACGAAAAGACTGTCTCATCAATCTAGTCGAATGTTGTGCTCTGATTTTTGGCATGGTTGACTATAGTCTCTCCCTATCTGACGTGTCAATCTGTTGCGGCCAATCTTCTATCGTCTATCATCGATGAAGAGCAGATAAGAATATTTAAGTCAGAGAGGGGGTTGATGAACAGCAGATAAGAATATTTAGAGTGACAGAGTCTTAGTCCAGAATTATCTTACTCGTGCTGCTCACTTACTTCTCATTTTATAGATGATTCTGATGTAACCGTCGAGCACGTGATCCCACTTTTTATGATGCTAAATTATCGAGCCATAATCATGGAGTTAGTGGATTTTTTATTTTCATTAATGATCATAACATGTAGTCGATAACCGTTCATAATGGTTAGGGTGTGTTAAGTAGATAGGCCAACTATATGTCGTTAATACTGATTAGTCAGTAGTAGAACCGAATGAGCATCAGCTGGTAACTCTGATATACTGATAGTCTTCGATCGGGAGTTAACCAAATTGTTAGTTGATGGGTGATAGTAGCCGACTATAGGTCGGTTTACCGATCGTGAGTCGGCGTAATGTGTTCATGCAACCGATGTAGAGTTAGAGTCAGGGTGGGTTGACTTGTCCTAACATATTATATTGCATATTTTATATATAATGGATCATTGACTTAAGATTTTAATTGGTGTACCTTTTCTTTGAATCAATTAGACACTAACTTTGGCCCAAGCCAAGCAAGAAATCAAGATATGTGCTTTCACTCAAAATGATAGTGTCCCATTCAGCTGGACTGAACATTAACCTTGAACAAAACTCAAAATGATAGTAATACACCAAGCTCGACCTCAAAATTTACTACAAGAAAAGAATATTTTTACAACGACGATGCAAATATTTTCATCGTCACTAATAGCATTTACGATGAAAAATAAAATTGATCATAAATAATAAAATATTTATGATGAAAATAATTTTTTATCATAAATAGTTACATATTAGTGATGGAAAAATTATTTCATAATAAATATAAATTATTTATGATGAATAATTTCATCATAAATAGTATATCATTTATTTTAATTTTAAATTTTTAAATATTCATGATAAAAATATTTTTATCATTAATAATTTAAGTATTTATGATAAAAAATATTTTTTCATTGGCAATAAGTTTATTCCCAATAAAAATATTTTTATCATCAATATTTGGAAAAAATAAAAAATTTAAAAATTATAGATTATTTGAGATAAAAATATTTCATCATAAATAATTGGATATTTATGATGAAAAATTTTTTTCATTGTAAATACTCTTTATTTACAATGAAAATATTTTCATCAATAGTTAAAAAAATTAAAAATTAAAAATTACTCATTATTTATGATGAAAATTTTTTATCATAAATAATTACTTATATGATGATAAAAAACTTTTCATCATAAATACTTGATTATTTATGATAAAACTATTTCATTGTAAATAGTTAAAAAAATAAAAAATTTTAAAAAAATCAAAAATTATTAATTATTTATGATAATTTTTTTTTATCATAAATAAAAGTTTTTTATGATGAAACAAAATTTTCATTATAAATACTTCATTATTCTCAATGAAAAATTTTCATGGCCAATAGTTAAAAAAATTAAAAATTAAAAAAAAAATCAAAAGTTGATTATTATTTACGATAAAATTTTTTATCATAAATAAATTATTTTTATGATGAAAAAAAGCTTTTATCATAAATACTAGATTATTCATGATAAAATTATTTTCATCATAAATACTTAAAAAAAATCAGTACTTTAAAAAAAATCAAAAGTTGCTTATTATTTACGAAAAATTTTTCTATCATAAATAATGATTATTTACGATAAAATTTTTATTTTTATCATAAATATATTTATTTATGATGAAAATATTTTCATCGTCAATATATAAAAAAGTCAAAACTTTAAAAAATTATAAAATTTAAATTTTTGATTTTGTGTAAGGCAACTGCATTTATTTTTTGTAGCAGCTGTATACATCTTTTGTCATTTTATATGATAAAGAAGCAAATATGAGTTATGATCCAGATCAAACTTTTTATATGAAAAAATCATATGAAAGTGGGTGATATTCGTGGATAAGAATGAATAGATCTTTTTGAATGAAATGAACTATACATTTATTTGTGATGTAAAATTTATCTGTTCATCGCTGTCACTATTACTAGTGATATCAATGAATCTTTTTGATAGAGTATCTGCCTTAAGCTGCATGAAAAGAGCCTCTTTTCATGCAGAAACTATATAGTTAAGCAGTGCATTCTAGCATGGCTTCTATGATCTCGAAAGATATCATACTTTTTGTATTGATCGATGCTCAAATGTATCTCTATAGAAGTTTCAATCATGAAAAGATAAACAATACGAGCACTCATCTTCCTAGTAATGTAAAGCATAAATATGAGCTTGTACTTTATAACACAACTTGCACTACCCGTAGGTTTACTTTGATTTTGGTTAATTGCTAGATCTTTGATGCTCACATAATTTGTGATGAATTTCTCAAGCTCGATTCTTACAAGCATGCAATATACGAGCTTCTGGATCTCTAACTTTCTATCTCTATCCTATCCTTCAAATTTCAATCTTGATGAATTTCTCTCATGATCTCAGAATCATCACGATATTCTCATACTCTGACTTTCAAAATGAGAACTCCAAGAAGAAGACGAGCTCCTTGAAGATCGAAGACTCAAAGCTATTGATCTTTCATAGTATCCATTCTATTATGAAAGTCGAAGAGCTAGTCTTATAATAATTATTAATATAAATTAAATATTTTATCAAAATTATATTTTTTATGCATGTAAATTTTTTTTAAGAGAAAAATTTTTTTAGAAGAAAAATCATAAATTAACTATTTATATAAATTTTTTTGATTAATAAAAATTAATTTTTTTGATGAAATTATTTTTAAAAAAAATTAGGTCAAAAATCTTTTAGGTTAAAAAAAATTAATTTTATTTTTCATCATAAATATTTTTAGTGTCATTTTTTATTGTTAAATTTTTTGGATAAAAAATTTTCTAGGTGAAAAAAATTTAAAATTAATTTTTTATAAAATTATTATTAAAAATATTTAATTATTTATGACATAAAATAAATTTTTATCATAAATAGTCTTTAAATTTTTTATCAAATTTTTTAAAAAAATATATTTGTGACGTATATATATTTCTCGTTAGCAACTATATTTTTTATTAGCGATGAAAATTATTTTTATTGAAAAAATTATTTTTAAAATTTTTTTTTTAATTTTTTTGAAGAAAAAATTGTTAGAGAGAATTTTTTTTGTAGTATTTATTAGCGATAAAAATTAATTTTTATTGCTAATAAATTTATTAATGATGAAATTTTTTTTCATCATCAATAATTTATTTTTGGATGAAATTTTTTTTAGAAGAAAAATTTTTTAGTGAAAAATTTTTTTTGATGAAAATTATTGACGATAAAAATTAAATTTTCATTGCTAATAAGTTTATTAATGATAAATTTTTTTTTCATCATCAATAATTTTTTTTGGATGAAATTTTTTTAGAGAAAAAAATTTTTTAGTGAAAAATTTTTTTGGCAGAAATTATTGACGACGAAAGTAATTTTCTGTCGCTAATAATAGTATTAGCAATGAAAGTTTTCATCGCTAATAGTTCTGCATTCAATGCATGTCAATTCGACGTCCTTTCGCGCGAAATCCTCTTCCTTCCCCCCTCCCTCTCCCCTCTCCGAGCTCTCCCCTTTCCTCTTTTCTCTCCAATCGAGATCTCCCTCCCCTCTCCCTTTCCGAGCTCTCCCCCCTCTCTTCCCACCGGCGAGCACCTCTCCTTCGCCCCGGATCGCCGTTGCCATCCGTGCCCCCGATTGCCATTGCCGTCCATGCCACTCCACCGTCGTTGTCGTGCGTGAAACCCTCTTCCTTCCCCGCCTTCGACGCCGCAGTTGCCGTCCACCATCCATCGGAGATAAGGGTACTTCTAACCCTTTTCTTTTTTGGTTGATCGGGCCACCAGAGGGTGGAGAGGGGGCCATGGGCGGTCGGGGGCGACACAAGGGCGGGGTTGGGGTCGGGGGGTGGCCGGGGGTGACACAGGGGCGGGGAGGGGGCCGGGGGTGACACGAGACCGGGGAGAGAGTGGACCGATGGAGATGGGGTCGAGGGGCAGTCGGGGGCAACACGGGGGTGGGGAGGGGTCTATGGGCGGCCAGGGGCGACACAGGGCTGGGGAGGGGGTCGGCCTGTGGAGATGGGGTCGGGGGCGATCGGGGGCGACATGGGGCCGGGAGGGGTCCGTGGGTGGCCGAGGGTGATACAAGGCCGGGGAGGGGGTCGGCCGACGAAGATGGGGTCAGGGGGAGGTCGGAGGCAACACGGGGGCAGGGAGGGGGTCATGGGCGGTCGAGGAGGGGGCCGTGGTCGACCGAGGAGGGGTGGGTGATGGTGGGGAGGGAGAAAGGGAAGAGAGAAATGATGGAGAAAATAATAAAAATAAAAAAATAAAAAAATAAAAAATAAAATATTAATCAAATATTTTATTATTTGATTAATAAAAATAAAATCTGAATCATGATCCGAATTGGATCGAGGTCAGGATCAAGGTCAAGATCCCGATTCGGATTGGGATCCAGATCGGGATCTGATCAGGATCCGAGTTAGGATCCGGGTCGCGGAGGGTTAGAGAGGTCGGCGGTGCTGCGGGGGTCGCGGGGGCTGAGTCCAGGCGACGCAAGTTTGGTGACGGCGTCGACACCGTGGGAGCAGGGGCCATGGGCAGCCGAGTTCGGAGCTCGTTTAGGAGAAAAAATATTTAGAAAAAAATATTTTTAGATAAAAAAATATTTTTAAAAAATAAAAAAATATTTATTATTTTTAGATAAAAAATATTTTTAAAAAAATAAAAAATGATTGAGCCCTCGAGATTAGGTTTCGTGTTATTATTTTGCATTAATATTATTTTGCATACTCAACTACTTATAGTTTATTTTATATTTATTATATAAATTTTTTAGTGTTACTATTGAAATTTATAATTTTTTTTGTTCCATGAGCACAATGCACATTATTTTTGCTTATTACAATTTAATTATTTTATGTGATATTTTGTATACTTTTGCTTATTAAAATTAAATATAAAAAATATTTTTATTTTAGAGAAAACTCTACTAAAATTTTTTATGAAAAAAATTCAATGTAGAGTTATTCTTTTTTGATAAATTAGAAATCCATCTTTAAATATATGTTCAATGTATCCTGTATCATTAGAGGAATGAGATTTCACACAAGGGAGCTTGAGATACAATGACAGATCCAAAATAGTGGGATTGCTATGATAGGATATGAAGGAAAAGAAGAGATTGAATATTAAGGTATACTAATAGATATAATAAAACTGAAGTATGGGTCCAGTAATACTGTATTCTTATTTCAGTATGAATGGTGGGATATTAGCAATAAAAAGATCAGTATTCATATCGATTCATACTTTATCGGTGTAAATTTTACACGAACATGATACTAGAATGAGCCGTATATATTAGCAACTCAAGCGAAACAAGTAATATATTTGAAAGATCTAAAATATCGAGGTAATTAACATATCGTACAAAAAATAATACCTAGAGATGTATATGACATACCAACCCGATTAGAGATAGATGAAAAGTTAGATTTACATAAAGAGAAAGCTTTTCAAGAGGAAGAACAAATATTAGCCGAGCTTCTTGTTGATGAAGAACTTGTAACAGCTCCTTTGAATAGGGCTGATCTACCGTCCAACGAAGTTGAAGCTGATTTTGTATTTAATCTTGATGAGTCAAAGGACAACGATTAGTTCATAAATGACGATGAGATAGAAGATGACACATATGTCGATTATTGTGATTCGAAGAAGAATCTACACATCGAGAAAGATATGAATATTGATGAGTAGATCTATATTCTTTGTTCAATCTTCTCTTGCAATAATGGTATGCGATATAATTCTATTTATTAGAATATAATTTATTTTTTATTATTATTATTCAATATTATATTTATTTATATATCAAGAATTGTAGATATGGCACCAGGAGACAGACGACGACGTTCGCATTCACAGTCTACCCCAGAGGCTGAGGCATCTTCATCGATTTCCACTGCCGCACCAGCTCCGTCGCCAGAGGGTCCTGCACTGGTAGGTCCTAGTGAGGCGAGTCCGAGTGAGGCGGATCCGAATGGTATTATTATACTTTTTATATAATAAAATTTGATTTTTTTTATTTAGATGGCTATCATACTAATGATTTATTTATTGTTGTTACAGACCAATCTCCACCAGTGGTGAGGTAAGGATGAGGTCCATCAAAGAACTTCGCTCTAGAGCGCTGGAGATACTAGCACCCGAGACAGCATCTCCATATTGAGATACCACCCGACTACACCAGGCCCATTAGGAGATAGTGTAAGCTATGGCAAACCGAGCTAGGCATCATATGCCGCAGCTATGCCTCCGTGATGCTTTTCGATTGGCGTCACGTTGTACCAGCTTAGAGAGAGGCACTACAAGAAAAGAGAGTTTTTACGATAAATTTATTTGCGATAAAAATATTTTCATCATAAATAAATATATTAATAATAAAAAATAATTTTTATCATTAATAATTAAATATTTATGATGTAAATAATTTTTCATCGCAAATAGCTCCATATTTACGATGAAAAAAGAATTTCATCATAAATATCAGTTATTTGTGATGAAAATAATCATCGTAAAAAATAAAATATTTATTTTTAATTTCATACTTTTAAATATTCATGATGAAAATATTTTTATCATAAATAATTTTAGTCTTTGTGATGAAAAAAATATCATCATAAATACTAATTATTTATGATAAAAGTAATCATCATAAATAATAAAATATTTATTTTAATTTAATATTTTCAAATACTCAAGATAAAAATAATTTCATCATAAATAATCTTAGTATTTATGATAAAAATTTATTTTTTATTTCAAATATTAATTATTTATGATGAATTTTTTTCATCGCTAATATTTAAAGAAAAATAAAAAATTTTAAAAATTCAAAAATTATAGATTATTTGCGATGAAGATATTACATTACAAATATGGAAGTATTGATGATAAAAAATATATTTTCATCACAACTAACAAATTATTTATGATAAAAATTTTTATCGCTAATATATAAAAAAATTCAAATATATTAAAAATTTAAAAGTCATAGATTATTAGCAACTAAAATATTACATCATAAAAATATGATTATTTATGATGAAAAATTAATTTTTATTGCTAATACTCACTTATTTACGATGAAAATTTTTCATCACTAATATATAAAAAATATCAAAAAATTTTAAAAATTTAACAAACTACAGATTATTAGCGATGAAAATTTTACATCGTAAATATTTAATTATTTATGATAAAAAATTATTTTTATTGTAAATAATTATATTTAAAAATTTAAAAATAAAATATAATTGATGATGGAATATATTCATCATAAATAATCAACTATTTATGATGATAAATCAAATTACCATCGTAAAACTATTGATTATTTACGATGTATATCTTTCATCGCTAATATTTGAAAAATAAAAAAATTAAAATTTTAAAAACTAGACTATTAATGATGGAAAAGGAATTTTTCATCACTAAAAGTCTTTTTAATGATGAAAATTTTCATCGTTAATAGTTTAAAAATTTTAAAAATTTAATAGCTTACTCTTCTAATCGATGCCATGATATTATCAGATTGTATATACATATAAAAAATAAAAAAATATTGGATATTGTGCTTCTTTGTCCGACTTAAGTTAGTAAATTATTGTTACACTAACATCAACATCATAAAAGACCCATATGATTTATCAGAGTAGAGAAGATCATATCGGGCTCCATATTAGTTTGGAATGACAACCATAGTTTTCGAAGTACCACTAATAAAGCCAATAGTGATAAGGTAGACAAAGAGTGCATAAGTTGGTTAAAACTCTCGAATTGAATTGCATAAAATGGACAACAAATGAACAATAGGGAGGGTTTTGTTTCTCTCCTTAATTTGTCATCTGTATATTTATTTTTCATCCATTGTCTAACTGATAGATGAATTTAAATTATTATCTCTCATGTATGGTACATATTAACATGATTTTACCATTATTTATGAGGTCTAATAAGTATATATAAACTCTTATTGTTTATCAATTTTAGTACATTTGCTTAGTATCTCTCCACCCAAGGAAGGCCCATAATTTAAACCTTAGTGGTGACATTGTTATTATACTATTTGTACCAACAACTTAAATTTATAATAATGATAATAATCAATTAAAAATAAAATATCATTAATCATCTAAAAATCTAATGGCTATTGAAAATTAAGATTATAAAGCTTTGAATAAAAATTATGAGCAATAAATCATATTTCCGATCCCAAAAATTAATATTATATCTATTTATTTATTTATTTGAGATAGAGTGGTCATACTCTATGATCAAACTTAGAACTTTAGCACCAAGAGGAGGTGCCTCCTGGAGAGCACTATTTATGTATCATAATTTATAATTAGTCGGTCTTAGTTAACGAAAACTAAATTCTTTAGGAGTATATTTTTGAGTTACTGAGATTGAGAAGAGGATAAGGCGAGCTAGGCTGCCTGCTTCTATCAACCAAGCATGCAATTAAAAGGCACATTATTTGTTGTACTCCTAGCCCATTTCAAGTCGGCCTCACCATTCTCCTTTCAAAAAGACTTTTAAATTAGAACTTCATTTCTTTATTTTTAATTTTTAAAATTTTGAAAATTTGAAACCAAATTAGAACTTTATTTCTTTGGTCTAGGTGGATATTAATAATTTATGTTAATTTTTTTAAAAATAAAAAATTTAACATAAATTTTTTTAAAAAATGAGAAATACTTTTTTACTAATTATTAGCGATGGAACACAATTTTCGTCGCTAATAAGTATTTAACGATGAAAATTATCATCGTAAATAACTTTTTTACTGAGAAATTTTTAACAGAAACTAGTAGCAACAAAAATTTTTATTGTTAAAAATTGATAATTTTTCATCGTAAATAATATTTTTGGGAGAAAAATGTTTTCAGCAGGATTTTTTTTTGACGAAAACTTTCTACATCGCTAATAATTTTATTAGTGATGAAAAAATTTTATTTTATCATAAATTTATTTTTTGTTTAAATTATTAGCGATAAAAATTTATTATTAGCGATGAAAAATTTCATCGCTAATACCACACGTCCCATCACATTCCATCAGAAACCCATTTTCTTCCGAGTGCCCCCCCTCACTCCGGCTTGACAGCTTCTCTCGCGCTCCCCCATGCGTCCGCGTCTCTCCCTCTCACCGGCCGCCGTCACCGTCGTCGTCCCCAGAGTCGTAGCCATCGCCATTTGTTCTCGAGCCACCGTCGAGGTGAGTTTGGTTTTTTTTTTTTGGGAGGGGGTTCGGGCCGGGGACGGAGATGGTGACCCAGGGAAGGGGACTGGGACGGCGGGCGGGGGCCGTGAGGCCTACCGATTGGGGTCGCGGGGCCTGCGGGTCGGGGCTTGGGACAGGGATGGCGGGCCGGGGTCGGGGACGGCGGGCATTTCGACCATGGGGCCTGCGAGCCGGGTTCAATGGGCTAAGGTCGGGGACAGAAATGGTGGGCTGGGGATGGGGATGGCAGCCTGCGGGGCCTGCTGGGCTTGTCGGGTCGGGCCGGGCTAGGGATGAGGACGGCGATTCGGGGCCAGCAGGCTGGGGCCTGTCGGGTCGGGCCAGGCCTAGTCATTTTTGGGTCGGGCTGGGTCGGGCCGGGTTGGTGCTGGTCGGGCCGGGTCGGGTCGGGTTGCGCGGGTCGGGTCGGGTAGGATCCGGACTGGATCGGTTTTGGATCGGATCGGGGCCTTCGGGGATGGGTCTGGGGACAGGATCGGGATGGTCCAGCAGGTTGGGTGGGGATGGGCCGGGTCGGGTCTGAACCAGGTCAGGGCGGGGCGGGGTGGGTTGGGTGGGGTCGGGCTGGGATGGGGCAGGTCGAGTCGGGTAGGGTTCGAGCCAGGTCGGTTTCAGAGTTGGGTCGGGCTAGGCCAGGTCGGGTTGAAATTATTTGATTAATTATAATTATTGCATATTATTTTTTAGTATTACTGTTAAAATTATTTAATTATTTAACTAATTATTTTTTTACTAACATAATGCACATTGCTGTTACTTGTTATAATTTAATTATTTTATGTGCTATTTTGTATGCTGCTGAAATTATAAATATAAAAAATATTTTTATTTTAGAGAAAATTCTATTGAAATTTTTGATGAAAAAATTTGAATACGAAGTTATTCTTTTTTGATAAATTAAAAATTCATCTTCGAATGCATATTCAAAGATGGTACTTAAATTACATTGAGTCGTAGATTCCTGTTCAAGTTTCAATCTTCATCGAGATCGAAACTTGGATATCCCGTATTTGAGCTTTTTAAAAAATAATATTATTATTATTAGTTGATATTTCATTTCATTATATGGTATTCAGTAATTATCTGTCCGTTGTTCTCCGAGTATATGGTGGATAGGATACGTAGGCACCATATCCACATCGTATACTTGGAGAACCATGGGGAGATACAGCCAAAATTTTTATAAAAATAAGATAAAATATCTATTAATAATAATAATAAGATTATTATTTTTCTGAAAGAGATAGGGCCACACTTGTTAGTAATAATTTGAAATGGATAGAATTATGCATTTTTACTTCATTAAGTTGATGTAAAATATTTTCTGTGTTAATGTTCAGTCTGCATGTATTTTTTTAATATGTATTATTTTGTATGAAGTGATCTGGATCTAAATTCGGATCAAGATTTTGGCTAGAATTTGGAATGCGATTCAATCCAAAATTTGGATCAAGATCCAGAATACCACTGAATTTTTTTTGGTTCTTAATGATTTTGTGTTTATTGTTAGATGAATATCAACAAAAGTTGGATGAATGCTAGAGGTATTTTTTTGTCTGAATATCGAAAAGAAGTTCGAGATTTCATTGACTTTGCACGGCATAAGGCTGACAATGCTAGGCAGATAAAGCATCCATGTAAGAGATGTGTCAATATCGTATATCGTCACATAACACTTGTTGAGGAGTATTTACTACAATATGGTATGGATAAAAAGTATACTTGTTGGACATGGCATGGGGAGGATGATCCGAATGAAGTGATGTGCAATGATGACGATACTGAAGATGATAGTGATGCTAATGGACCTGTCGAACATAGTGGTATAGAAGAATTGTTAGATGATTTATATCAAGATGCTTGTTTAAATGTACGCATGAATACTGCTGTGTCTAAAAGCAATTGTGATCATGAACATAATATCTGGCTTGAGGTAGAAGGAACTTCTGAACAGTTTGCAAAGCTTGAAGGGATGCACGAGAGCCACTCTATCCAAATTATATAAAATTTTTCAAGTTAGAATTTTTGATAAAATTACTTCATGTTAAAATGGTGAATCGATAGAATCAGAAGTCATTTGACCAAATTTTAACATTGATTAAAGCAGCTCTGTCCGATGGAGAGAGACTTCCGAAATCATATTTTGAAGCAAAAATATACATGTGAAAAATGGGACTTGGCTATACTCCTATACATGCCTGCAAAAATGACTGCTTATTATTTTATAAGGATAACAAACAAGCAACTGAATGTTCGAATTACGGTGAGCCTAGATACAAAATCGATAATAGGAAAAGCAAAGAAGATACCTCAAAAGATTTTGGGATATTTTTTATTGATTCCAAGACTTCAAAGGTTGTATATATCTACAAAGACAGCTGAAGAAATAAGATGGCATTATGAGCAGTGGGTTCCTAAGGAGAATATACTTAGCCACCCGATCGACTCTTTAGTATGGAAAGACTTCGATGCAAAGCATTTGCACTTTGTCAGTAACCCGCGCAATATCCGGCTTGGTCTAGTGACAGATGGATTTAATCTCTTTGGCAATCTGAGTACCTCTTACAGCATGTGATCTGTGATGCTAGTTGTATATAATATGTCACCTTGGAAGTGCATGAAAGAACCATTTATTTTTATGTCACTGTTGATTCCAGATCCGAAAGTGATTCATGACGATTCATAATTTATCGATATTATAGTGAGATATTAGTAATAAAAAGATCAATATTCATATCGATTCATAATTTATCAGTATAAATCTTGCACGAACATGGTACCAAAATGAGCCGTATATATTAGCAACTCAAGTGAAACAAGTAATATATTTGAAGGATCTAAAGTATCGAGGTAATTGACATGTTATACAAAAAATAACACCTAAAGATGTATATGACATACCAACCCGATTAGAGATGAATGAAAATTTGAATTTACATGAAGGTGAAGCTTTTCAGCAAGAAGAACAAATATTAGCCAAGCTTTTAGTTGATTAAGAACTTGTAATGACACCTTTGAATAGGGCTGATCTACCGTCTAATAAAATTGAAGCTGATTTTGTATTTAATCTTGATGAGTCGAAGAGTAACGATCAATTCATAAATGACGATGAGATAGAAAATGATACATATATCGATTACTGTAATTCGGCGGAGGATCTACACATCGAGGAAAAAATAAATATTGATGAGTAGATCTATATTCTTCGTTCAATCTTCTCTTGCAATAATAGTATGCGATATAATTTATTAATTAGAATATTATTTGATTTTTATTATTATTATTCAATATTATATTTATTTATATCTCAATTATTACAGATATGGCATCAAGAGACAGACGACGATATTCGCATTCACAGTCTACCTCGAAGGTTGAGGCACCTTCACCGATCTCCATTGCCACACCGGCTCCACTGTTAGAGAGTCCTGCACTAGCAGGTTTCAGTGAGGTGGATCCCAGTGAGGTGAGTCCTAGTGAGTGAGATCCATCGAAGAACCTCACTCTAGAGTATTGGAGATGCGAACACCCGAGATAGCATCTTCGGATCGAGATACCAGCTGGCTACACTTGACCCATTAGGGGATGGGGCGAGCCATGACAGACTGAGCTGGGCATTATATACCGCAGTTATGCCCCCGTGACGCTCTTCGATTGGCGTCACATTCTACCGACTCAGAGAGAGATTTTCTATACCCACTGACAAATAAAATAAATTATATTATGAATATTTAATTTGCATAGTATTCTTCTAATATTTGTTATTGACTGGATGTATTTGACATCATTGATTTTGAGGAGGATCGTGTGAGGCGAGCCATGGATACTCATTTATCGTTACGTTTCAGGGATTATCGCCATCATATGCATCAGCATTGGTACCATGTGGTGCAGAATCATGAGGAAGAGGCAGCGCGATAACAGTCCTATGACAGCATCACTATGGATGACTGGACTGTCATATGCCGGCATTACGAGGATCTGGCATATCAAGTTACACATCCAAATTTCTTCTTTTTTTAGAGTTTAATGATTGAATTATTTATTCTTAAATTAAATTTATTATCTACTAATTTGACTGGTAACTGTACAGAGAAGATGTGCTCAGAATATCGTGAATCGAACGAGACTAACCGTACCGTATTGTGGGGATTCGAGGTTGTTCGCTCGTAACATAGAGCACATGATAGGTAATTTTAAATTTTTAATTAGCATATAATTTTATAGTTATTTAAATTTTTTTTAATTAATTCTCAAATTATAGAGAGATGCTGAGAGTGGCGAGCTTCCTAGTAGGATCGATATCTACCAGCGGACCCACCATTGACGGTCAGAAGAGTGGATGACGAGGAGCCAGGAGCTCTTTTTAAGTTTTTTTAATTATTTTTTCATTCACAGTTTAATTTTTATTATAAAATTAAAATAGCTATAATTTTAATTTTCAAGACCGTATGACAGACATGAGATCCCAGCTTATCTTTGAGGGCTCGACCGCACCCACAGATGATGAGATCTGTGATCAGATGTTTGGTACAAGACTCTATTATGGTAGGGGTCTAGGGTATGGGATCACTGCTCCCTCATCGTCACACTCATCTAGGGTTGACATTCATTCTTCATGCGAGGCTCGACTGATGGAGGTATAGAGCCAGGCTGAGCAGCGAGCTCAGGAGTTAGCTGCATACGTCGACGAGTACCAACAGCTCCAGATCCAGATGATGGAATGGATGGTGTAGACAGAGCAAACGATACAGCTAATGAGGCAACAACAGGTCGGTCCGAGTTCTTTCGAGCACTCTTTTTTTCCAGCTCGATCTCCAGATGCCGACACTTGACAGCTTCTTCATGTATTTTTTTATTTTTATTTGAAATATCTTATAATTTTAATTTAATATAATAAAATAATAAAATTTATTTATTTATTTATTATATAAATTTTATTTTTTTATTTTTTTATTTATAAAAAATATTATATATATAAATTAAAAAAATATATTCATATATTATTTTTTAAAAAAATATGATTAAATTATTAGTGATGAAACTATTTTTGATAAAATATTGATCACCAAAAATATTTTAGTATGATAATTTAATTTTTTTAATAAATATAAAATTATTAAAATTTTAAATATAATTAATAATGATAAAAAATTATTCATCATAAATAATTATTAGCGATGTAAATTTTTATCAAAAATTATCTTATCTACGATGTAAGAATTTTGTCGCTAATCTTATTTAATTTTATTTTTTAAATTTTTTTTATTAAATTAATAGCGATGAAAAATTTTTGTTATAAAAAATATTTATTTTTATGATAAAAATATTTTATCATTAAAAATTTTAAAAATTTATTTCAAAAAATATTTTAATTAAATTAATAGCGATAAAAAAATCTTCATCGCCATTAATATTTTATTTTTAGCTACGTTATAATTCATCGCAAATATTTTTTTTATGATTAAAATTTTTTGATGAAAATAGTTTAACGATGAAAATTATTTATCGTAAATATCATTTATTAGCAATGAAATATTTTTTTCATCATAAAATATTATCAACAATGCAATTATTTGCGATGAATAATTAGCGATGAAAATTTCATCGTTAATAATTATTACCGATGAAAATTGATTATTAGCGATAAAAAATTTTCATCGCTAATAACCTGTTTTGTTGTAGTGAGGTTTTCTACACCCAGTTACAAGTAAAATAAATTATACTATGAATATTTAATTAATACGATATTCTTTTAATATTTATTATTGGTAGGATATATTTGATATTTTTGATTTTGAGGAAGATCATGTGTGGCAAGCTGTGGACGCTCATTTATCTTTGCGTTTCAAGGAGTATCGCCACCGCATCCATCAACATTGATACTATGTGATGCAGGATCATGGGGTGGAAGCAGCACAGCAACGGCCCTATGACAACATCACTATGGATGATTGGGCTCTCATATGCTGGCATTACGAGGATTCGGTATATCAGGTTACACATCTAAACTTTTTTTTTTTAGAGTTTAATGATTGAATCATTTATTCTTAAATTCAGTTTGTTATCTACTAATTTGACTGCTAACTGTACAGAGATGATGTACCCAGAGCGTCATGAATCGGACGAGACAGATCATATCACATTATGGGGGTTCGAGGTCATTCATTCGTCGCATAGAGCAGATGATAAGTAATTTTTAATTAATATATTTTAACTCTCTAATTATTTAAAATTTTTTAATTAATTATTCTCAAATTATAGAGAGATGCAGAGAGTGGTGAGCTTTCTGGTATGATTGATATCTATCAGTGGACCCACTAGCGATGGTCAAGGGAGTGGATGATGGAGAGCCAGAAGTTTTTTATAAGTTTTTTTAATTATTTTTTTTATTCATAGTTTATTTTTCAGTATGAAATTAAAATAGCTATAACTTTAATTTTCAGGACTGTATGATAGATATTAAATCCCAACCTACCTTTGAGGGCTCGACCCACCTATAGATGATGAGATCTGTGATCAAGTATTTGGTATGAGATCCTGTTATGTTAGGGGTCTAGGATATGGGATCAGTGCTCCCTCATCTTTACACTCATTCAGAGCTGATATCCATGCTGCCTGCGATGCTCGACTGGTGGAGGTGCAGAGACAGACTGAGCAGCGAGCTGATGAGTTGACTGCATGCATCGATGAGTACCAACAGCTCCAGATCCAAATGATGGAGTGGATAGTACAGATGGAGCAAATGATACAGCTGATGAGGCAGCAGCAGACCGATCCAAGCTCTTCCGAGCACTCTCCTTCCCCAGCCCGTTCTCCTTCTGCAGATGCCGACACTTGATGACTTATTTATGTAGCTTTTTATTTTTATTTTAGATCTCTTATAATTTTAATATAATATAATAAAATGATAAAATTTATTTATAGATTTATTGTATAAATTTTTAATTTATAATTTATAATTTATAATTTATAAAAAATATTATAAATATAAATTAAATATATATATTCATAAATTATTTTTTAAAAAATATATAAATTATTAGCAATGAAATTATTTTTGATGAAATATTGGTCGTAAAAAAATATATTAGCGATGAAAAATTAGTCATAAATATTTAATAAATTTAAAAATATCAAAATTTTATAATAAATTAATAGCAACGAAAATATTATCGTAGCAAATAATTAAAAATTTATTAGCGATAAAAATTTATGTCGAAAATTATAATATTTGCAACATAAAATGTACATCGCTAATATTTTTTTAAATTTAATTTTTATAAAAATTATTACTTAAATTAATAGTGATGAAAATATTTTCATCGTAAATAATTGATAATTTATTAGCGATGAAAAGGTGCATCAAAAATTATCATATTTATGATAAAAAATTTACGTCGCTAATATTTTTTTAAATTTATTTTTTTTAAAAAAATGTAATTAAATTAATAGCGATGAAAATATTTTTATCATGAGTAATTGATAATTTATTAGCAATAAAAATTTACGTCAGAAATTATCATAGTTGCGATGAAAAATTTATGTCGCTAATATTTTTTTGATTTTCATAAAAATTTTTAATTAAATTAATAGCAACAAATATGATTCATTGTAAAAAATTATTTTTTATTAGCAACATAATATTTCATCGTAAATTATTTTTTTACGACTAAAATTTTTTATCGTAAATTATTTTTAAAAAATATTTTTTTAATGATAAAAATTTTTGATCGATAATATCGATTATTAGTGATAAAAAAAATTTTTCATCATAAAAATTATCAATGATGTCATTATTTGTGACTAAATATTAGCAACAAAAATTGATTATAAGTGATGAATTTTTTTCATTGTTAATACCTTACTCTATTGCAGTGATTAGAGCTCAATCAAGTTTCACTCAATCAAAATCCTAACCAATGATCAAGACTTCAATAAATTTGCCTCTCGCACTAGTCTAACCAATTGAGAATACTTATGCTACTCTCATCACATTAGGTTGTGGATGTCGGTGGGTGATGTATAGGGACAAGTCATGATGCATATGATGCAATCATGCAATCTAATCCATTTCTTCATGAAGTGGGTCAATGGAGCTCATAACAACAAAGATCATGCCCCAATCTATACTTTTAATCTTGAATCTTTGTTGCTTCTTTTCCTTAACATATAAGTAGCCATGCTTTGTCGTAGTTCTTATATATGTGTTGATAAAAGCATGGAGCTGATTACGGGACGAACTTGGATAGAAAATATATCAAATTTTAAATAAATTCAACTCGAAGCCTAACTAAAAAAATGAATAGAATTTAGATTTGAGGTTCGACCCATGATCAACTCCAGATAGAATGTAAACTAAACATTTTGACCCGCATAGGATAATAATTGAGGAGATGTTTGGTAGCATGTAATCCTCATAAGATTACATGTAATTTTGCAACAGATAATTAGATTACGCTGTTTGTTTCGTTGCTTTCACAGATAATGCTGCATTACATGTAACGCAACATTATCTCAAAAAGAGATAACTGATTGTCTAGAGGAAGATTGCTATATGATTACATGTAATCTTACAATTCTGCAATTTTGTAACAAGATAACTTTAGGATCAAAATATTCTCATTAAAATAAATCAAAATAAATTATGGATAGTCCCAATTGGTAAAAAAAAAAAAAAAACATAATAGGTAATGTCACGAAAAATAGTTGGTCCCGAAATTAAGTTGTCCTTCTATAAAATAGACAATAATCTAGCAAAAATGGAGGTACTTTGAAAAAATTAGTTTATATTTCATATAATCTAAATTATATACCAAACACCACAACGTAGAATTCTTTATAATTTTATAACAACATTATTACACATATCAAATATTGTAATATAAATTTTTTTATAATTTTATCAGATAATCATATTCCTCCTGTAATTATATTATTATAACAATATTATCTATGCAATGCGCCAAATACCTCTGGAGGTGCATTAAAACTTACTATTTAGCCATTTTGTTCCCCATTAGACTATCATCTATATTTAGCCATCTTGTTCCCCATTAGACTATCATCTATACGTGGGTGACGGTTGTGAATCTTCGGTGTTTCAAAACCGAGTAGATTGATGTAACATTATTATTATTATTATTATTATTATTATTATTATTATTATTATTATTATTATTATTATTATTATTATTAAAGAAATCAAATCTCAACGGTATGGACCGAAATATAGGAAGGAAAATCGGACATAGATTAACGGATATATTCTACGTCTTTCTATTTGTCTTATGTTGCTTCGTCTTCTCTGTTTTTCAGTCATTCTTCTGTGCTTCTTTTCATGCAAAAATCCCTACAGTTTTGATCCCATTTTGCATGGTTGATCGTTCGCGGTGGCAACGATGGTGGGGAACGAGTGGATCAATGGATACCTGGAGGCGATCTTGGACAGCGGGGCGGCGACGGTCTCCGAGGACCACCAGCACCACCGGCCGGCGGCGAGCCCGAAGAAGGAGCGCTGCGGCCACCACTTCGACCCGGGCCATTTCAACCCGACCAAGTACTTCGTGGAGGAGGTGGTCTCCGGCGTCGACGAGCACGACCTCCACCGCACGTGGATCAAAGTCGTCGCCACCCGCGACTCCCTCGAGCGCTCTGCCCGCCTTGAGAACATGTGCTGGAGGATTTGGCACCTCGCCCGCAAGAAGAAACAGGTCAAGAACTCAATCATCTCATTGCCTTCTTGATATGTTTTAATAATAATGTGGATTTGTTTCAAAATCGAATCTTTATCCTGATCTTGTTGTCCAATATCATGTTTTTCTCTTGATTTTACAATATGGATTCGTTTTTTTTTTTTTTTTTCCTGAATCTTGTAAAATTTTTTCTTCTTTAAAGATGTCAAAATTTTGCTTTTCCCTCCCCGGATGACAAGGTGCATTTGGATTCTGGGTTTAAGCCTCTTTTTGTCTCCCATTTTTTATGGCTAATTGTTTTGTATTCTTGTGTTTTATAACGTAAATTTGTTTCATTTGTCATTGCTTACGTTCATTATTGTCCACAAAAATCTTGGAATTTTTTTTTTTTCCTTCAAAGATGTTAAATTTTTCCTTTTCTTTTGGATGATAAGGTGCATACGAGTTCTGGTTCTAAGTCTCAGTTATAAGATACTATTTTTTTCGCATCACAGCCAGATGTTCTGTGTTCCTGGTTCTTTGGGTCCAGCTTTTTTCATTTGTTGGGTCTTATTTATAGTTATTTGATTTTGTCTTTGTATTCCATTATATGATAGGTTGAAAAGCCTGACTGTAACAGGAAATTGATACCTGTCCTAAGTTTTTGTTCAAGATCATGCTTTATGTTAATATATATTTTTACTCATGTTTCCCATGTATTGCATGTCTTCTGGATTTTGTTGTCCTCATGGATGTTCAATGTCGCCTTCCATTAGTATGATATGTGCAAGATACACCGAATGGAAGTAGTGGAATTGTTTCCCAATATCTTGTCATTCATGCATACATAATCCTATGTCATTGCTTAATCTTGTTTGTTTTGATTGTAGACCCATGTTGTTCATTTTCTTTTAATATTATATTAATTGGATGTAACATATGTATGTCCTATATATGTTGCTATCATAAGCATGTTGTTGCAGTGCAAATTGGGTTTGGTTGCCAAATCTCCATTTCAATATTTCATCCTTTATATTCTTGTTACTTGGATTCCTTGTTCCTTGAAATGTGTGTTGTTATTGTAGCCCATCATCATTCGCATGTTTTCTGATTGGATTTTCGTTTTGCATCTCTAAAGTTCCATTTTGACAACAGGATAGATATATGCAATATATGATGAATTGAAAATATAACAAATTTTAGGTGTCTTGTCAATGTGGCATTGCATTCTCTAGCAGGAATGCATGTGATAGAAGGTCAAAGGAGATACTTTGTGAGATTAAATTTGGAGAATGATTTTGAATTTTAAGACAAGTGTTTTAAGATGAATTTCATAAATTTATCTTCTGCACTAATATTATTTCATAATTGGCTTTTGCCTTTTTGTTTTACTATTGCCTATTAATTAATGCTTTCACTCAAGGTTCATTGTGTATCTTCAATATTTTTCTTGTTTGCATAATATGTGACGAAAGTGGAAAATAACTATATAGCGCTTGTAGAAGTTATGGATCCATTTCTATTTACATTAGGAGGGAAAAGTATAGAAATTCATGTTTTATATCCTCTGTCTCTTCTTATTCCTTTAGCATCTAACATATTTGGTTTTAAGCTTACCACATGATAACATTTGACTCACATATATTAAGATTTTCATAATTTTTTTTATCTGTGGACTACTTGCTTCATTGAAAATTAGTCCTTGATGATTTCGATATCTTAGATTTCGGTATTTTCATAGATAGTCCTAAAGCAACTGAGTATTCATAAAACTGATACCATATTTTGGGACCAGGCTTAATGGTGTTATGTTTATGGATATTTGATTTTCATCTATGTATTTGATTATAGAATGTGAAACTATTAGCAAGGAAAAATAGTTTGACTGAAGTAAGCGGGTACTGAAATTTGGTTGGTTTTAATCTTTTAAAAGTTTTAGCAATAAAGAGTTATTTGATTCATTGAATTTCTAATTTCTATTTTATTGGCACTAGAAAAAGTCACTTAAATTAATAGTTTGGAAGCAAATCTAATCAACTATTTCAAGAAGTTGTTTTAAAAAAATTGAGAGAATTTTGTTTTCACTAAGATAATTTAAACATGACATACAAAGATTTTATAAGTATGAATTTACTACCATAGAAGAAATGGATTAGTCCTCTTGCAGGGTAAAACTTGTAATCAATTTGAAATTAGTGAACTATCCATGACTTACTCAAGAAATGTTGCATTAATAATAAGATCTCAAGGAAAATAGTATTGGTGTCACTAGAACTATATGGTTCCTTAAAGGAAGGTGTACTGATTGTGTCCGCAATTTATTATATAAATTTAGGCATTTTATTCTTGAGAATGTGGTGGATAATTCAGGTAAGAAAATCTTTAAAACATGAAGAGTTTAAAAAGGTTCATACTTCATTATCTGCTGAAAAAATACATGTTATCTTGTCAATTTATTTTGTTTTTTCCTGACAAAAGGGTTATTTATAATTTTCCCCTATAAGATAAATTAATATCAAGAGATTGCAATTTAGATAAATATCAAGATTTTTTTTAGTTTTTGTTAAATTGGCTTAGTTGCATTCTGAAAATTGTATGTATGCATAAATGAGTAGATGGAATGGGAAGATTTTCAGAGAAAAGCAAAGCATAGGTGGGAGCAAGAACAGGGGCGTAAGGATGCCACAGAAGATTTGCCAGAAGACTTGTCTGAGGGGGAGAAGGGGGACACAATAGGAGAGATGGTGCAATGCGAGACACCATGGCTAAAACTTCAAAGAAACTTCTCTGATAAGCTCCAAGTTTGGTCAGATGAGAACAAGGGGAAGAGACTCTACATTGTCCTCATTAGGTACACTTCTTCTCATAAGTATTGTTATTTTCCCCCGAAATAAAAATTTTAGAAAAATTCTTAACTACCCAGGATCTCAAGGAAAAAAGCTAGTTGGAATATACTATTTTAACTCTTTGACTAATATAAGTGCCAAATATCTCTCCAGTATACAACCAATATGAGACTAAATATGCTAACATGGGCTCTCACACCATGATTGGCCCATATTTAGCTCTAAAAGGGCCTGTGCTACAATGTCCCCTAACCATACATAAGTTATGGGCTAGGTCCGCTTTAATACCATTTGAAACCAAGCAAAGTATTTGGTTAATTAATTTAATATATAGAAATCAAAACCTAATATCCTTTGCATGCTAACCATGTAGCTTCAAGTAAGATTTACCAAATATATTCTAGTTTACTAAGTTGCTCATCTATTTTGTTAAAGGACCTTTAGATGCAACCAAAATCAATTTTAGTTTTGGTTGGCTTTTATGGAATTTCAATTTTTGATAGTTTTGACACTTTCAAAAAAATTTGCTCCAAGCTTTATGGTTCCAATCAAAAATCAAGAAAATTAAAAAATTAAAATATAGAGGAAAATAAAAAGTCAAGAAAAGTCATTACACCTATCTTTAGAGTATTTCATATTATATAGGTTTTTAAGTGATAACTGGTGGCCGAATATAATGCTGCATATAAATGAAATAATCAAATATATTACGACATGATACTATAAACATATATTACTTAATACTAAATTATTCAAAAATTCGTTATATATAATAATTATGAATCCTTTTGGTGCCAATTTCAATTTTTTTAATTTTTAGTAGCACTCACAAGTATGTTGAATTTAGGCATTTCTTTTCATATATTTGAGGTAGAGGTTGTTTAGTCAAATGCATATAGTTGTGGAATGTTATATTTAATATGAATATAAGATACTATTTTGGGACATGTATTGTATTTTGTTATGTATAATAATATTTATGCAATACTATAATAGGAACCATTACAGATACCTGAAATTGTCAAGGAGACTTTTGTTATGTATCCTCTCTTTTAATTTGAGCAAAAAAGATAGAAAGAAAGAAAAGCCAGCAAAAATTGGTATAGCCTGTGATTAAATAAATACAAAATAATTACATTATGATGAAAAAACAACAAAATACACTTTGAGAAGGATGCTGATAACTAGTTTTGGCCATTTTCAGTATGAGCTGACCAGAACATGAAACTTCATTTAGTTTTGTTCATCTTCAGCCACAACCAATTAATTTCGGCTGAAATGGTTTGGTTTCAGCCAAAAGATAAAACTTTGGATGACGCTTCCATTCTTAGCTATCAGTTGGAGGATAAATTATGTAAGCATTTTTTACTATTTATTACCATGATTTTTTTTCTTATATATTCATTTAAGTACATACTTTAATTGCATTTTTCAGATGAGTAACTGCTTTTTGAAGGAAAGATGGGCATCTCTTAGCTTGACTTTTAGTCTTTTTTGGCATGAAGTTTGGATTTCTCTTTAGTATTCAACATTTTGCATTTTTTTACTGTCTCATGAATTCATATGTAGTTCTATATCAATGAATGTTAGGTAACTAGTTAAATTTAAATTCCATCCTCCAAATAGATAGATAGCTTCAGAAGTAATGCACAATTTTATTGCAGTTGTAAATCATGTCATTTTTGCAGACTCAGCTCTCAGTTTTTTCATGTTTAGATGGAATCCACAATTATAAGGAGCTGTACCCACTTCAGACCATTTTCTGCCTCAGGTATCTAGTAGCTGAAACACATCTAGATATCTCTCAAAATGACCTTAAAGTATCAGCTTCCAAAATCCTGCATCACTTGGAATTCATACTAGGAAAATAATGAAGAGTTGAGCATTTCGAAGAAAGTCTGTTCTTCGACTGATTTCTGAACTTACATCTCACTTTAAAGGCAACTTGGTATATTTCTCTCATATCCTTCTATGCCCATTCCTGTTACATATACCATTTCTCATAGCATGCTTCACGTGTCTACCAGTTACCTATATTGTCTACTTTATGAATCGCCAAATTGTTCCTTATTATCTCTATTTATTCGATGCATGTGGTGTTGTTGTGGGGAGGATTCTGCAGTGAAGTGCCTTTCATCAGATCTTAATGTTTTTTCTCCTCTTTTCTTTCTGATGTGATTATGTTATGTATCCACCAAGAAAAGCTCAGACCTTGTGGCTAAGCATTGAATATGACAGTTCATCAAAATTTCACTTCTTTGGTGGTAAATTATGTTTCTCTCCTTTATTTCTTCTTGTCCAGTTTGCATGCTCTAGTCCAACATAAATCTTTGTTCTGTCTATGGTCCCATTAGTCCAAATGCAATCTCTTTTGGAAATTCAGTTGCTCTCTGTTCTTTCTTGTCCAGTCTGCATGGTCTTGTCCGCGGGGAAAACATGGAGCTCGGCCGTGATTCAGATACGGTGGTCAGGTGATTACCATGTTGCTAAGTTCGATCTCTAATCCAAGAAAATGATTTATGATATGGTTGATATCATGCTATTCGCATCAAATCTTCAGGTGAAATACGTTGTCGAACTCGCTCGTGCACTTTCCATGATGCCAGGGGTGTATAGAGTAGATCTTTTCACTCGACAAATATCATCCCCTGAAGTAGACTGGAGCTATGGAGAGCCCACAGAGATGTTAACATCAGGCTCATATGAAGCAGATGGAACCGGAGAGAGTGCAGGAGCTTACATCATACGCATACCTTGCGGTCCAAGAAATAAGTATCTTCGAAAGGAGCTGCTGTGGCCACACATTCCAGAGTTTGTTGATGGAGCTCTAGCTCACATTCTTAATATGTCAACTGTGTTAGGAGAACAGATTGGTGGGGGTGTCCTGTTTGGCCTTATGTGATCCATGGGCATTATGCTGATGCTGGAGATTGTGCTGCTCTTCTTTCTGGTGCTCTGAATGTTCCCATGGTCCTTACAGGCCACTCTCTAGGAAGAAATAAATTGGAACAGCTTATCAAGCAAGGGCGCCAGTCTAAGGAGGATATAAATGCTACTTATAAGATAATGAGGCGTATAGAAGCAGAAGAGCTGTCTTTGGATGCTGCAGAGCTTGTCATCACAAGCACAAAACAGGAGATTGAAGAACAGTGGGGTCTGTATGATGGCTTTAATGTGAAGGTCGAGAAGGTTTTGCGTGCTCGAAATAGAAAGGGTGTCAATTGTCATGGACATTATATGCCGAGGATGGTGGTTAGTGTAGCTAGCTAGTATTTATTATGAATTGCGATGATAGTCACTTCATTTTTTTTTTTTTTTGGCATTTTAAAATCATCAAGAACATGTACATGATAAGAACTGCAGCACACCGTATCATACCAAACTGATGATGAGAGTTGTACCATAATATGTCACTTTTTAATACTCGTATATGAAAAAGTGACCTACCGACACTCGGTATACCAAATTGATCCCCATTATCGGCATACTAATATAATAATAAGATAGCACCGGTACGGATCCAGTACCGAGATGATAAGAATTATGTTGATAGGATAACACCAAGCCAATCAAAGCTATTTATCTTGCTTTGTGCTCTGCGTCAAACTTTGATATCAAACATATCATTCAAACTTAGTTAGTACCTACATAGGATTTGAGAATATTACTTGACATAAATAAATACTGATGCAAATCACAATTTTACCTAACAAACAATGAATTTTATTTTTCTTTAAGAGTATATTTGAAACGGTGAGCTATTCTTAAAAAAGTCAACTTCTTACATAAGCATGTCAGTGATCTGAAACTTTCAGCATACATCTTAATACAAGTCATAAAATTTGCAGGTCATTCCTCCCGGTATGGATTTCAGCAATGTCATAGACCAGGAAGATACAGCTGAAGCAGATGGAGATCAAGTAGATGGAGAACAAATGGCAATGCCTCCCATAGTTTCTGATGTAAGTCACTCCTGCAACAACTGTTTTTTTCTCCCATTAATATAGCTATTGCTCCCTCTGACATGAAGAACTACCGTCGCAGGTGATGCGCTTTTTTACAAATCCTCACAAGCCAATGATCCTGGCCTTATCAAGACCTGACCCGAAAAAGAACATCACCACTCTTGTGAGAGCTTTTGGAGAATCCCGTCCATTGAGAGAGCTTGCAAACCTTGTAAGGACTGATTCTTCACTCATTTAGGCTGCTTATTCTAGAAAAATATCCTACTTGCTTAACACGCGCTGTCATTAGACGCTGATAATGGGAAATAGAGACAATATCGATGAGATGTCGTCTGGTAATGCTAGTGTCCTCACAACAGTTTTGAAGCTGATTGACAAGTATGATCTGTACGGACTTGTGGCCTACCCAAAGCATCATAAGCAGTCTGATGTTCCAGAAATCTACAGGCTTGCAGCAAAAACAAAGGTTTGGATAAACTTCTCTCAGACTGTATCTTGAGTCCTTGGCATGGTCACTTAGTTAAGCAAGATCCATTCTATTCGCAGGGAGTCTTCATAAATCCAGCTTTGGTTGAGCCATTTGGTCTTACCTTGATTGAGGTTAGTATGATGATGAGCAAACTCAATTCAGACACCTATTACCAAAGTGGAACATCAAGTTACTGATACAAGAGCTAAAAAAAACATGTAGGCAGCTGCACATGGACTCCCAATGGTTGCTACGAAAAATGGAGGTCCAGTCGACATTCATCAGGTAAATAATATTACTCTTTTCTCTGATAATCAAATATCTTCATTTTGGTATAGTCGCTGATATTCCTCTGATGCTGTCACTTGATACTATGATAATTTTTTTTCCTTCTGGTCATATACTTCAGGCACTGAACAATGGGCTGCTTGTAGACCCACATGACCAAAAAGCCATAGCTGATGCTTTGCTGAAGCTACTTGCAGATAAAAACCTGTGGCATGAATGCAGGAAAAATGGATGGCGAAATATTCATTTATTCTCATGGCCTGAGCATTGCAGGACATATCTCACAAGAGTGGCTGCTTGCAGGATAAGGCACCCACAATGGCAGATGGACACTCCAACAGGTAACATGGCCATCGAGGAGTCGCTCGGAGACTCACTGAAGGATGTGCAAGAATCATCTCTCATGCTATCTATCGATGGAGAGAAATATTCCATTAGCAGTTTGCGAGATAAAGAAACAGAAAAGGGTGACCCTGAGGTACAAGATCAAGTGAAACACATTCTAAACAAGATAAAGAGACAGATGCCTGAAGCAAAGGGTGCAGACAACAGTGAAAAACAGCCTGATAACTCGGCGAATTCAGTTAACAAGTACCCTCTTATCAGAAAGCGGCAGAAACTCTTTGTGATAGCTATTGATTGCTACAATGATCAGGGAGGCCCTGATAAAAGGGTGCTGGAGGTGATCCAGGAGATCTTCAAGGCTGTGAGATCAGACTCTGAGATGTCAAAGAACTCAGGATTTGCTTTCTCAACCGCTATGTCCATCTCTGAGACACTAGAATTAATGAAATCAGGGAATATCCAGGCTAAAGATTTTGATGCTCTGATCTGCAGCAGTGGAAGTGAAATGTATTATCCAGGCTTTCAGCAGTGTTCAGAAGAGGATGGCAAGTTCTGTGCAGACCCTGACTTTGCCAAGCATATCGAGTACCGATGGGGTCATGAAGGTGTGAAAACGACGATAGAAAAATTAATGAACTCTCGGATGGTCAAGGTGATAATAGATCAGAGGATTCATCAAGAGTAGTTGAATTGGATTCGCGATCAACTAATGATCACTGTGTTTCATTCCTTATCAAGAATCCAACAAAGGTATGCAAATGTAGTGTCAGAAGAATTTCTGGAAATAAAGCTCTTGTTTAATAAGTTACATATATCTAATTGTCAACGCGGCAACATCCTGCTTCAGGCTAAGCATGTGGATGATCTGCGGCAAAAACTGAGGATGCGAGGACTCCGTTGCCATCTCATGTATTGCAGCAACTCAAAAAGGCTGCAGGTTATTCCTCTTTTAGCATCTCGGTCTCAGGCACTCAGGTATGTAGCTCAGTCAGCTTTAAGTGAAAGCAAATCCTGTGGGTAGATTGCAGTATATTTTTTGTCAATTGAGAATTATAAATAATTCTGTTACATAAGTCTTGGTCTTGAGTACTTGTTCATGGTCCTAAGTTTGCTTGCTGTAAGGAAAATCCTACAAAGCTTCACAATAATTCTTATGGCAAATTGTGGTATTAAGTAGTTTTTTAATTCACCTCAGGAATAAAGAACTCTGACAGATTAGCGTCAATGACAATAATTTAGAAAGGCGAGATGAAGGCATGGAGAAGTTCTGTAACACCAACTGAATTCTATTACTAAATATTTTTCTAGATTTATTTTCAAATGGGTTCTAAGCTTATTCATGCACAAATATCAAAGTTAATGCTACCGCTTCTCTAGAATTTTCATTTTAGACTAACTGTTCAGTTATTTCATATGTAAACCTAAAGATTTTTTGTCCACACCATTACGTTTCTTGGCAGTTTCAACTAGATTTTGTGACACACAAAAACAATTTTACAAATTTAATTTGATCAAGTTCTCATGTGACTTAATGAATATTAGCTTATTGTTTCCCATGTTAAAGTCCATCAACACCGGGCTGTTTGGTTCACAAGTTCTAGTAAAACAGCTTTACAGAAAATATAAAATAAATGGATTTACAAAAATGATTATTTTGTTGTTTTCCTTAAAACCTGTCTTGCCAAAATTGATGTCATAAAACCTGAGAAATGTTTTTACCCAAAAATATGTGCTTTTCATAAGACTTGTTTTACAAAAATCATTTTTTACAATTATGTAAAACAAACAAGCATCCAAACAGTCCTGAACTTAACTTACATAATCAGAAGTTATAAATATTGTTCTTTCTTCCTCGACAAGTTGGTTCGTGAACTGCTTTAACTCAAGGATGTATATGGCATATGACTGATGGTCTCTTTTTATTGAATTGAGGTATCTTTTCGTCCGTTGGGGTCTGAATATTGCAAATATGTATGTCATTGCTGGAGCAAAAGGAGATACAGATCATGAAGAGCTCTTATCAGGTTCCCACAAGACTGTGATCATGAAAGGCATTGTGGAAAAAGGTTCGGAGGAACTTCTCAGAACAGCAGGGAATTACCAGAGAGAAGACACTGTCCCTGGGGAGAGCCCCCTCATTGTCTATACCAGCAATGGAATAAAATCAGAGGAGATCATGAAGGCACTTAAAGAAGCATCCAAGGCTTCTGGAATGTGATTGACCATGACATGAGTATTCTCTGAAGTATATGTGTTGTTTTCTTCGTTCTCCTTGATTTGTGTATTTCTCAGTCGCAAACGAGAGAATGTAGGTACTAGGTAGCCTTGAGACATTATCAGATCTTATTGTCTTGATGGAATGCAAGGTAATACAGCATCATTTTCTACTCTACATCTTTACAGCTGCTAGAATGGAAAGTGCTCACAAGCATTTAAGGTCTACCTGGATTTAATCTTATTTTTATTTTTTTTCATAAGCATTTTTTTCCAAAGTATTAAGAGACTTGTGAGTCGGTATTATCCAAATGTCATTTGCGAAATAAAATAAATTAAAATGTAATTCATTTCTCTTTGAAGGCAAGTTCCTCTAAGTTCTTCTACACTCATCTTTCATGAGTTGAAACCTATCATTAACCACATTGGAATCAGTTCAGCAGTATCAAAGAGTCGCAAACAATCATATCATCATGAAATCTTCATGGCAAAACAACACAAGCAAATCTCAATGCAGAAAAATACATTATGATATCTATGTTGGAGTAAAGGGGGAAGAAAGATGGAAAGTTTAAAAGAAGGATGGCTTCAAGGCCTACAGCACTGCCACTCTCTTTAAGGCTTTATTCGCCCCTATCAATCTGGTATACAAGGAGAATATCCAATAAGTCTTTAGGATACAGTGATGCCCAACGTTTGATCACGATTTGCACTTATGGGTCAAACCAATGAGCGTTCACCGATGTCTACAGAATCACGTTGATCTGATAGAGTTGGGGTTGTCATTGTATTGTGATACAGGCAAATCGATCAGCTATTTATAGCGAAATCCACATCCTTTGGGTTAGTTGCTTCCTTTCATGAGAGTCGTAGGAATACTGTGTTTTCTTCACAAAAGAGCATCAATTCGTAGAAAAGATCCTAACATATACTTTTTTTCTCAAATAAGAGCATCAATCCGTGGAAAAGATCCTAACGGATACTTCCTTTCTCAAATACAGCAATCGAACTAGGGGTGGCAATTTTAACCAACCCGCTATGTATCCGATCCGATCTGAATGAGGCAAAGTTTATCCGATCCGATTGAAATCCGGCGTGGGTATGGGTTCTAGAAAAAAAATATCCGAAGTGGGTTAAGGTCAGATACGGATAATGGTATATCCTGATCTGAACCCGACCTGATATAATCTTAATATATGTATTCCCCTTTCAAAATTATAATGATTTTCTATTGTTTGCATGTACCCGACCGACCTCTCTTATATATTTCTACTTGACCCGATTCAAGGCGGGTACAGGATGGGTATGGGATTTTTACTTGCGAGGTAGGTATAGGAATTGGCAGATCATACCCATACCCGACCCCTTACCATCCCTAAATCGGACATTTTGAATTTTAAAAATAATAAATAGATTTAGTAAATTTTTTCAAAAACTCCTTTTGAAAATTGAGAACACCATTGAAATAAGATTCGAAATTCAAAATCCATTCAAATGGGGTTTTAACTCACGACCCTTAGGAAAGCCACCCACCAACCAACCACCATAACAGTTGGCTGGTTGAGATTTAAAATAAAACACGAGATTATTTTGAAAATATCTAACAATCACCCACCATTTTCAAAATAAGTGAATTTTATCAAATCAACAATAATTTTGGAATCTTATACATAAATGAAGATATCTTACAATTCGAATCTTCACTTAGTGAGGATAGGTTAAAAGTAGTTAGAATGGAATGGTAAACTAGTTTTCAAACTAGAAGTTCTGGTTTGACTAGCTAAACGTATCCTCATACAAAAAATTCTTATACCGATAAATACTCGATATAAGTTGACAATTTTATACTTGTGTCTGTATCCTTTTTATGCATGCTTTAAGAGCCAAGCCTTAGCTTTGAGAAGTGGCCTCACTTCACACTCACATAGGAGACTTGATCACAAGTGCCCCCATAACTAAAGCACTTCAATAGAATTCTATTATAGGTCTACTAAAAGCATTTAGCCCATCCTTCCCTTTGTACATTATGGGTACCAAGCACTTTCACCTTGGAATAGTATTAAAATTATAGTGCTTGTAATCACTCTTATAATATACTTTGTCTCATTAAACTCAAAACTTGATGTTGTATCAAGCGTTGAGTTGAGATTCCATGGTTGATGATCTTAAAACATGGGCTTGAGTGAGTCCCATCCCTTTTGATGCTCTAAACACCAAATCCCTACTAAGTTCCTTTATTAATGGATCTACCAAATTTTGACTCGATCTTACAAAGTCAACAATGATCACTCCATTTGTAATGAATTGTCTTACTTTGCTATGCCTTAGTCCAATATGTCTAGACTTTCCATTATATACTTCATTTTATGCTCTTGATAATGTGGCCTCACTATCATAATGTATAAATATAGGTGGCAATGGTTTAAGCCATAAAGGAATCTCATGTGAGAGATCTCTTAACCATTCAGCTTCTTTGCTCACTAAAGCTGGAGTAATAAACTCTGCTGCCATGTTGAAGTCTGCTATCTTGGATCCTCAAGAAATTACACCTCCACCAAGCGTAAAGATCCATCCATTTGTTGAAGTATAATCTTTTTTATTTGTAATCCAAGTGGCATCCATATATCCTTCTAAAACTAAAGGATATCCATTATAATTAATGCTATGGTTCATCATTTTCTTTAAATATTTTAAAACTCTACATATAGGATGCCAATGTAAATTACTTGGATTACTTATAAATCTACTTAACTTTCCAACAGCAAAAATAATGTCAGACCTAGTACAAGTCATAGCATACATTAAGCATCCAATAACTTTTTCATATTCTAATTATGCAATATGCTTACCAGTATTTAAAACTAATTTAATATTAGAATCAAAAGGTGTAGATGCAGGAGCACAATCTAAATAATTCAATTTTTTCAGTACTTTTTCTATGTAATGAGACTATGTTAAAATTAAATGGTCGTTATCTCTAAAATAACATCAGCTACACCAATATCTTTCATAGCAAAATTATAAGATAAAAATCCTATAGTAATCTTAACTTATTCTAAATCAATACCAAAAATTAACATATCATCTACATACAAACAAATAATAACACCTTTTTCCATTACTAAATTTAGTATATACAAATCTATCAGAGTCATTTATTTTATAGCCATTAGCAAGCACAATTTGATCAAATTTCTAATGCCATTTCTTAGGGGCTTGTTTTAATCTATATAAAGACTTAATAAGTTTACATACTTTATGTTCTTGTCCTGAAACAACAAATCTCTCGGATTGTTTCATATTTACTTCTTCACCTAATTCACCATTTAAAATTATAGTTTTTATATCCATTTGAAGAATAACCAACTTATAAATAGATGCAAGTGAAATTAGTAAGCTAATAGTTGTAATCCTACCTACTTTTGTATAAAGCCTTTGACCACCAACCCAGCTTTGAATTTATCAATAGTTCCATCTATTTTTATTTTCTTTTTAAAAATCTATTTACAATCAATTGGCTTAGAACCTGGTGGCAGGTTAACTAATTTTTATGTATTATTACCCATAATAGAATCCATTTCTTCATTAATAGCTTCTTTTCAAAAGACGGCATGGATTTCATTGCCTCTTCATAAGTTGTAGGGTTTGCTTCTACATTAAAACAATATGGCATATGCTTACTAAAGGATTCTTTAGTCTCTTTCACTAGGAACATAAAGAATTCTAATGCAAAGGTTTTTGCTTTTCTAACTCTTTTAGTTCTCCCAGGTTCAAGGTTTTCTTCTGTCATTCTCTTCGGAAAAATGAACATGTTCTTTAGGTCTAGGAATTGAATTAAATCAATTTTCATCAAATATGGCATCTCTTGATTCAATCACAATATTGATTGCTAATGAGTCATTAGATTCTATTACCATGAACCCATATACCTTATTATTTTGTGCATACCCTAGAAATATGCATACAATTTCTCTTTCACCTGACTTTCCTTTTTTTGCTTTAGGAACCCTTACAATTGCCCTACATCCCCAAACTCTTAAGCAGTTTAGGTTAGGCTTTCTTTTCTTTTAGAGTTCATTTGGGGTTGTATTGCTCCTTTTATTAGAAACTTTATTTAATATATGATAAGCTATAAATAAAGCTTCATCCCAAAAATCTTGACTTAAATCAGAATCAAAAAATATTGCATTAACCATTTCCATAAGCACCCTATTTTTCCATTTTGTCACACCATTCTGTTATAGTGTATAAGGTGCAGAAGTTTCATGAATAAATCCAATAGATTCAAAATAACTAGAATTATAGTATTCACCTCCTCTATCAGTTCTAAAATTTTTAATGAAAGTTTCACTATGTAATTCTACTTCAAACTTATATATTTTTAACTTTTCTAATACTTTATTTTTAGAATGCCACAAATAAACATAACAATATCTAGAATAATCATTTATAAAAGTTATAAAATATTTCTTTCCTCTTATGGTTGGTGCATGATGCAAATCACACACATCACTATGTACTAATTCAAGCAATTTTGTATGTCTTTCTACTTCAGAAAAAAGACTTCTAGTAATCTTAGTAAGCATGCATGTTTTACATTTGTCAATATTTTCATTAAAATATGGAATTAAGTCTAGTTTAGCCATTTCATGTATTCTTCTAAGATTTACATGACCTAAATGATTATGCCATAAATAAGGAGAATTGACAATATAAGCATAAGAAACATTATTTTTATTAATATTAAACCTGAACACGCCCTTATATATATATAACATTTTCCCACAAAGATTCCACCATTAGACATAACAAATTTATCTGTCTCAAACATTAATTTGAACCCAAACTTGTTAAGGAGACTACCAAACACAATAATTTTTCTAAATGCTAGTATATAATATACATCATTAAGAGTACGTTTTTGCAGAAGTAAATTCAAGTTGTACGGGTTCTTTCTCCTTAACTTGTGTAGTAAACAAGTTTCTCATGTAGAGGACACTTCCATCTTCTATTAATTTATACTTCTAGAACAGATTCTTTTCCTTGCACACATGTCTGGTTGCACCAAAATCAATCCACCAAGCTCCATCGCCTTCAAGAACATTAATTTCCAATATCATTACAATTAGGGGTGGAGCTAGAAAATCTATCTTAGAGGGGCCAAGAACCAAATATAATTAGACTTGAAAACAATAAATTCTAACTAACATACATACTATATATATGAAACAAAATTAAATCATAATCAACATTGTTAAGGAATCCTAGTCTAATTAGAAATCCTTGTGTATGGAAAGTTTTCTAATTATTAGAAATTCTATTGTTAAGGAGTCCTAGTCTAATTAGGAATCCTTGTATTAGGAATTCTATTGTTAAGGGATCCTAATTTAATTAGGAATCCTTGTGTATGGAAAATCCTAGTGAGTGATTTGTGGAGGGATTTACGGCTAAATTGCCCATATATTAATCTCTACAAGTAGTATAAATATCATAGGACACCACATTGGAGTATCCAATTCTCCAGCATTCTTTCTCCCTCTTGTCTCTCTCTACCCTCTATTTTCTAATATGGCATCAGAGCGATTTTTCAAACCCTAACAGAAACTCTGTTAAGCTGTCGGTGTTCCTACCATCAGGAGGTGTCCATCTAGGGGTGTTTGTTTTTCCCATCTACAGTGTTCGAGGTGCTGTTCATCCACGACGCCAGGACTCTAGGGTTGCATTTGATAACTGATAATCTATCCAGATTGTTAGCAATTTAAAATGAACCCACCATATTACTGTGTTTGGTATGCCTTTGGTTGGCAATCCAGATTATCTCTCTAGATTGTCTTGAAAAGAGATTGCAATCCAGATTACCACTTATTTGGCAATATTGCAAAAAAAATTTGGACAAAATTATCTCTCAAAAAAAAAATCATACAAAATCCATCCCTCTACCCCCTCCCCCAACAGCTCTCACCCTCCCCTTATTATATATAATAATATGATAACATATATTATAATATAATATATTATTATTATATTTTTATAGTAACTATATTATATTACAATAATATAGTATATGATAATATATATTATATAAATCATATTATATATAACAATAAATTATATTATATAATATTATTATATTATATTATTTGAATATTATATTACTATATGTTATTATAATAATATTATAATATAATAATATATATTATATTATATTAATATCTTATATTAATATAATATAGTATATAATATAATATTATTATATATAATAATATAGTGTATTATATTATAATAATTTATTATTATATTATCATATAATATTATATATTATATTAATATATTGTAATATATATTATATAAATATTATTCTTTATAACAATATATTAATTATATTATTATATTATTATATTATAATATATTACAATAATATCTTTTATTAATATACCATAATATATAATATATTATTATTATATATAATAATATAGTATAACATAGTATATTATTATATTATCAAAATATTATATTAAATTATCATAATATAATATTATAATATACTATATTAAAATATATTATATTATATTATATAAATATCATTAATATTATATGAATATATATTATTATATTATTATTATAATATTTTATTATATATTATATTATATTAATATCTTATAATATATATTGTAATATTATATTATATTGTATTATAGTATATAATATATAATATAATTATATAATATAATATAATATATAATTATATTATTTTATATAATATAGTATATATAATTATATTATATGATAGTATAGTATATAATATAATAATATTATATATAATAGTATATTATATTATATTATAATAATTTATTATTATATTATCATATAATATTATGTATTATGTTAATATATTGTAATATATATTATATAAATATTATTCTATATAAAAATATATTAATTATATTTTTTTACTATTATATTATAATATATTGTAATATATTAACATATTAACATTATAATATATTATAATAATATCTTTTATTAATATAACATAATATATAATATAATATTATTATATATAATAATATAGTATAATATGTTATATTATAATAGTTTATTATAATATCATAATATAATATTATAATGTATTATATTATAATATAATATATGATATTATGATAATTATATAAATATCATTATATAATAATATAATATTATATTATTATTTAAGGTTAAGGGGGTATTTTAGAAATTTAATTTCATGTTACCGGTAATCTGATTGTCATACCAAACATGTCAATCAAGATTTTCAATAATTTTACTGCAATATTACCTACATATACCAAACATAGTAATCAACATTACTGGCAATTTAATGGTGGCAATCTTTCTTGAAGGCAATCCTGATTATCTTCCAAGATTGCTTGGCGATGCATCAAATGCAACCTAGAAGTGTTGCTGGGATCTGATTTAACAACCAAGATTCTAGAGGTGTTGCTAGGATCTGATTTTTGCTTGTATTCAGACCCAAATCGGTGTGTGAAATCTCTATTCTTATACCTAAAACTTATCATCTATGGGAGATCCTACAGACAATAAGCTGGTGATTTCGACCATGCTACCATCTCAAATCACAACTTGAAAGTTGAATGGTTAGAATTATCTTTAGCGGGCAAAGGCAGTTAAGGTTTATCTAATCGATCAAGGTAAGCACAAACATTTGACCGAACATCCTCCTACTAATCAGACTAAACTTGATATGTGGGTTCAAAAAGATGCTCAACTGGTATCTCTTTTATTTAATTCAATGGAACCGAATGTTGCTGATATATGTACACATTTAGACACTTGTAAGGAGATTTGGGATTATGTTAAATTATTATATGCTAGTGATTTGATCCGAATGTATGATTTGTCAATAGAGTATTTTGAGCTATAGAAAGGAGATAAGACAATCACTGAATACTTTACTAAGTTGAAGCGGATCTATGAAGAGTTGAATGTGATTCAACCCATTTCAACAGATGTCCAGAAGATGCAAAAGCAGAGAGAACAAATGATAGTCCTTCAATTTTTAGCAGGCTTACCATCAAAGTTTGAACCTGTAAAGGCATAAATATTGGGAGGATCTGAACTTCCATCCTTTGCCGAGGCCTATTCAAGAGTTCTAATGTGCATCTTTCAGGAAAAATATGATCAGTGACCCAGTCTCTGATCGATCAACTCTTGTTTCTACGATTGATTTTAAGGGGAATAAGAGTGGAAAAGGAGGAAAGGGAACCCTCAAGTGTAATTACTGTGATAGATGCGGTCATATAAGGGATCAGTGTTATAAGTTGAATCCTCAACTGAGGCCAAGAGTGGCAAACATAGCAGCAGCTGACTCCTCTGTAGCTATTGCTACTAACTCAATTTTAGTTTCTAGTGCTCAGAAAATGGTGACAGTATCTCGAAAAGATTACGCTAAGTTTCTTCAATATCAGAATGCTTGGCATGCATCTATTCCTCTTGCATCAGAACCAACTACTTTCTTTGCTCAGTTAGGTAAATCCACTGCTTGCTTTACTTCTCAATCCTCTGCTCCCACTCCTTGGTTAATAGACTATGCAGCCACTGATCATATCACAGGTACATCTAATTTTTTTACTTCCTTCCGTTCCATAAATAACTCTCATCATGTTACTCTCGCTAATGGATCCACTGTAGCTGTGAGTGGGATTGGCACAGTTAGTCCTAGTCACTCCTTTTTCTTATCATTTGCTTTATATATCCCTAATTCTCCATTCAACTTGATGTCCGTTAGTAAATTAACCAAACACTTGAATTGCTCGGTTCTCTTTCTTTCTAACTCTATTGTGATTCAGGATTTGAAGACAAGGAAGATGATTGGCAGAGGATATGAATCAGGGGGGCTTTATTACTTTCAACCACTACCATCCAGTGTTGCTTGTTCAACCATAGCTACTCCTTTTGAAATCCATTGCTGTTTGGGTCATCCTTCTTTGCAGAAGTTGAAACAGTTAATTCCATACTTGAGTCATTTATCCATTTTAGAATGTCAGTCATATCAACTTGGAAAGCATCACTATATTTCTTATGCTCCCAGAATAGAAAAGTGTGTTAATCATCCTTTTTTGTTAGTGCATTCAGACATCTGAGGTCCAAATTGTATTACTTCTAAGTTAGGATTTCATTATTTTGTAACCTTCGTTGATGACTATTTTCGAATGACTTGGATTTATCTAATGAAGAAATGCTCTGAGTTATTTTTCATATTTCATGATTTTTTATGCTGAAATTCATACTCAATTTAATACTTCTGTTAATCTTCTTCGAAGTGATAATGCACTGGAGTATTTTTCTGATGAATATAAAATATTCATGTGAGAATCTGAAATGATCTATGAATCTTCATGTACCAGTGCACCACAACAAAATAGTGTGGCCGAAAAGAACAATAGACACATAATAGAAACTGTCCATACATTGATGCTTCAAATGAACATTTCTAAACCATTTTGGGGTGATGCAGTTCTTACTGCTTGCCATCTTATCAATCGTATGCCATCCCCTGTTCTCAATGGCAAGGTACCTTATAACGTTCTTTTTCCTTCTCGACCCCTTTTCTCTTTGCCTCCTAAGATTTTTGGTTGTATAGCCTTTGTTCATAACCATAGTCTAAGTCACGATAAATTGGATCCTAGATCATTCAAATGTATTTTTTCTGATTATTCTCACACTCATAAAGGGTATCGGTGTTATTGTCCCTCTGCAAATCATTTCTTTGTTAGTGCTGATGTCACATTCGAGTCTACTCCATATATACAGAAAAACATAAGCCTTCATATTTGACATTGTGTTTACCATCACCTAGTCATGTTATTTCATCTAACTCCTTGCCTTTGAGTTCTTTGAGTATTTTGTCTTGTCCTGACTTGCAGGTTTATACTCGTGGGTCCTGTCAAGTGGTTCATCAACCCTCTGATTCAGATGCTCTATCAACCACCTCTCCATAATCTTCAGATCCGTCACCTAGTTCCTCTACTCCTTATGACTTGGATTTACCTATTGCTCATCGCAAAGGTAAAAGGAATTGTACTATGCATCCTATCTCTCGGTTTATTTCCTATGACCATTTATCCCCTTCCTATTTTGCATTCGTTTCTTCTCTATCTACTGTGTCTCTTCCTAAGTTTGTTTCAAAAGCCCCTTCTCATCCTGGTTGGAGAAGTGCTATGAAGGAAGAGATACATGCTTTGCAGGAAAATGGTACTTAGGAGCTTATATAGTTGCCTCTAAATAAGTCTGCTGTTGGGTGCCGATGGGTTTACACAGTGAAAGTGCATCTTGATGGTTCTACTGATAGACTGAAAGCTCAGTTAGTGGCAAAAAGATACACACAGATGTATGGTCAGGACATTCTGAGACTTTCTCTCCTGTTGTCAAGATTACCTTTGTTCGAGTTTTTATTTCTCTTACTGCTATGTTTCATTGGCCTTCACATCAATTAGATATCAAAAATGCCTTTTTCATGACGATCTTTAAGAGGAGGTGTATATGGAGCAACCTCCTAGATTTGTTGCTCAAGAGAAGTCAGGATTAGTTTGTAGACTAAAGAAGTCCTTGTATGGTCTCAAGCAATCTCTAAGGGCCTGGTTTGGGTGTTTTAGTGACGTGGTTATGAAGTTTGAACTTAAAAGGTGTGGAGTTGATCATTCTGTTTTCTATCAGTATTCTAGTACTAAAAGAATTTTATTAATTGTATATGTTGATGACATTGTCATTACTGATGATGACAACAAGGAAATACAAAACCTCAAGGTCTTTCTACAGTCCAAATTTCAAACTAAGGACTTGGGTCTACTAAAATACTTCTTGGGCATTGAAGTTGCCTATTCCTGCTCTGGCATCTTTCTCTCTTAAAAAAAATATGCCCTAGACTTGTTGTGTGAGTCTGGGATGTTGGACTCTAAACCTGTTGACAGTCCTATGGAGACTAATAGTAAGCTTCTTACAGATCAAGGAGAGTTATTAGATGATTCTGGTCAATACAGGAAATTGATTGGAAAATTAAACTATCTAACAGTGACTCAACCGGATATCTCTTTTGCTTCAAGTATAGTGAGTCAATTCATGGATTCTCCACGAACGAGTCACTGGGATGCTAAAATGAGAAGTTTGAGATACCTCAAAGGTGCACTAAAAAAAGGGTTGCTTTATCAGAATAATGGGCATACCCTAGTTAAGGGATATACAGATGCTGATTGGGCTGGATCTCCATATGATAGAAGATCCACTACTGGCTATTGTGTCCTTTTAGGAGAAAATTTGGTGTCTTGGAAAAGCAAGAAGCAAACCACAGTAGCAAAGTTTAGTGTAGAATCTGAGTACAGAGTAATGGCCTATACCACTTGTGAGTTGATTTGGTTAAAGTATCTTTTAGAGGAGCTTGGGTTCTCACATTCAGAGCCTATAGAGTTAGTTTGTGATAATCAAGCAACAATTCACATTGCTTCCAATCCAATATTTCATGAGCAGACCAAGCATATTGAAGTTGATTGTCATTATGTCAGAAAAAAGCTATTACAAAATGTTATCAAGACCTCTCATATGAAATCTGAAGATCGGCTTGCTGATTTGTTTACTAAGTCTTTGGGTGGCTCTCGAGTTAAATATATTTGTAACAAGCTGAAAATTTATAGTATTTATGTTCCAGCTTGAGGGGGAGTGTTAAGGAATCCTAGTCTAATTAGGAATCTTTGAATTAGGAATTCTATTATTAAGGGATCCTAATTTAATCAAGAATCCTTGTATATGAAAAATTCTAGTGAGTGATTTATGGCTAAATTGCCTATGTATTAATCTCTATAATTAGTATAAATATCATAGGACATCACCATATTAGAGTGTCCAATTCTCCAGAATTCTTTCTCCCTCTTCTCTCTCTCTCTCTCTACCCTCTATTTTCTAACAAACAAGATGCATATTTCTCAAGTATATAAAAATATGTAGCAATATTATCAAATATTTAACAAAATCAAATATATACCTTCACGTTTTAAGTTGTGCTCGGTGTTGCTTCATGGAGTACAAGTCATTAATCATCATATCTGCAGTAAATTTTTCAGCAATTTTCCTTACAATATAGACAATCATGTAATATGTAAGAAAATCATTTTCCATCTTGTTGCAAAGCCTTGTTTTAATAATCTTCATAATCGAGAAAGCTCGTTTTTGTAGTTGCTATTGACACAGGAAGAGTCAAAACAAGCCGAAGTAATCTATCAATCAAAGGATTAACTTTTGATTTTTCGATCTCCACCAATTTTTGACATAAGCCAGCAATAGTAGACAAATTCTGCAATTTTAGAAGTTTGGGTACATCAAGCTCATAATGCTACAATTGATATCTCAAGTGGATCTTTTCTTGCTTAGAAAAATCTGAAGGATAAAATTTCTCAACAAGATGACATATGTTAGCAATATTGAATGACTTGCAGTCATCTTTAGGGTCTAAAGCTGTGCTCAATATAAGAAGCTCTGTAGCTTGCTCACTGAATCTACTAGTCAATTCTTTCAATTGATAATCTATTACAGTTGTAAATATATCCACATAATAATGGTGCTCAACTGTTACATTATCCTTTTGACGACAAGAATGGATTATGTCAGAGAAAGAAGCACTCATATCAAGAAGTTGGATATTTTAACTTTTACAAAAAGAACTGACATTCTCTAAAAGAGCATCCCAACCATCATCTCTTAACTTTTCAATCAATAATTTTGTACTAGATACCAAGTGCATAGCATTTAAAATATCTTGAGATTTTTGTTGCAAAGCTTGACAAAGTATGCCAGTGATTTCCATAATTTTTTCATCACATGTAAAATGAATACAAAATTAAATGTCATCAATGACTTAAGAGCAGAAGTAGCATCACCTCGTTGAGAGTATGTAGATCCTTCAACAGCTAAATTTTCAAGAACTGAAGTAGTTGCACTAAACATTCATAAAAGGCTGCATACTGAATTGAAATGGGAACTCCATCTAGTATCTCCAGGTCTTTATAATGTGCCAATTTGATTGACTCTATCTGTTTCAATCTCATCATTTGCAACCAAACGTACAATTTCAGTAGCATAAGTAGCTTGCAACTTGTTGCCCAGCTATGCAACCCAAGAGGGGGGGGTGAATTGGGTTTCTAAAAATTTTAAGCCCAACAAGTGACTTATGAAGAACGAAACAATGGCTTTAAATCAATATTAATTATCTAAAGTAGTATTGCAAGGATATAATAAAGAAATAAGATAAAGCGATAAAGCACACCACAAACACAAGGATTTATAGTGGTTCGGTGCTAACCTTGCACCTACATCCACTCCCCAAGATCCCACTTGGGAATTTTAATCCACTATCCTTTGTATTCAACCCGAATACAAAACGTCGGAAACTCCGACACTAGCTATCCTAAGCTAGAATACAAGACGTCGGAAACTCCGACCCTAGCTATCCCAAGCTAGAACACTTGTTTCCCGGGTACAAGCCAACCCAAAACACTCCGATTTCAGGTTCGGATCAACCTTTCCTTGTTTTGGAAATCCTCCAAAAACAAGAGCAAAAACTCACAAAGAGTAAGAATATTTAGAGCACAGATGAATACAATAACAGCTCCTTAAATGAGCAAATATAACAATAAAAGCTTTATTCAAATGAAGAACCCCTTTTTCAGATTTTCTCAAGATGAATGAACGGTTGAACGCTTGAGAAGAGGTTGATTGTTGATTGAAGATCTCTTGAAAGCTTTGAACGATCTCTAGATCAAGGTTGAAACGATAGGCGTGAAGAATTCTCTCCTTGAAAGATCTTCCTTTTCTCTTTCACAATCTCTCTGGTATATTGTGGATCCTCTCTCTTTTTCTCTATGGATATTTCGTTGATCTCAGGCTTTTTCTTGCAAATTTCGGATCCTCTCTTCTGTTCTTCTCTTTTTCCTCTCTTTTCTCTTCACATTTGATTTCACGTTTGATCCGCTATTTAATCTGCAATTTCTTTCATCAAATTAAGCATTTTGTAGCATTAGAAGCAAGAGAAAACAATTTAGGCAGATAAAGAGCCGTTAGAGGATTTTTAGGAAGCATAAATGGCAATTAAAACGGGCAAAAAAATAGCCGTTGCTGACATTTCCCGTCGCAGGGGTCGACTCATGAGTCGACTCATGAGTCGACTTCTGTTGCAACAGACCAGAAGATCTGATTTCTGAATTTTTGGCTCAAATCAGCAGGGGTCGACTCATGAGTCGACTCATGCCTTGTGGGTCGACTCATGAGTCGACTCACAGGTCGTGCCAAGCCAAAAATCCAGTGTGCCATGGGAATTTTTTGCGTGCCATTCAGCTCATAGTGCCATGAGTTGACTCATGAGTCGACTCATGCACTTCAAACCTTCATAACTTCAAAAATATTAGTCCAAACACAATGAAATTTTCACCATTGGATCACAAATCTTTTGTTCTACCAAATGATACTATCAAATCAGGATTTTAGCAAAATTACGATTTTGCCCTTGAAGAGCATAAAGCCTTTTTCAATTTAAAATATTTGTATCCCTTCAATCTGCTTTGTAATCATCAAAATCAATCTAGGAGCAACAATCTCCCCCTTTTTGATGATGACAAAACATATGAACAAAAATATTTATGTTAATGCATTAATTTCAAAAGAATCCATTATGGGTGTATATGCTTGAAAAGAGTATGATTCTTTTGGCATGAAATATAAATGCAAAAATAGTTTGTCTATTTTCTTAAAGATTTGAAAAGGGTATTAGATCATTTTGAATTCAAGATATTTCAGAGCAAGAGAAGATAAATAACTTTTTCTATGTATCAGAGCAAAAATAATTTTTACAATGATATCAGAAAAGATTTTATAATGTATCAGAGCAAGAAAATTTTTAATGTATCAGAGAAAATTTCATACAGTATCCGAGCAAATGTTATAATATTTTAGAGAAACCTTCACACTGTATCGGATCAAATGTTATCATGTATCAGATCAAGTTGAAAGAAATTGTAGGATGAATCAGAGTAAAACAAATTTCTTATTGATGTCTCAAGGTGAGTAAAATTTCAAAAGCAAGTTTGAATATCAGAGCATATATATAAAAAATACTTATTTGCATTGTACTCATGATTTTGCTTTTGATGGATTAAAGTTCTGTCTGATACCAAATTTCTCTGTCTGATACCAAATTTCGATACCAAAATTTCTCAAAGTTTTGTTTAATCTTTCAATCCTTGTTTTTGTCTAATTTCTCCAATATTTGTTTAATTTCTTCAATATTTGTTTTAATTTAATTTCTCCCCCTTTTTCTCATAATTTAGGGTTTTGCTTTTTGTCTAATTTCAATTTTTGTTTAATTTTAATTTCTCCCCCTTTTTGACATCATCAAACATAGTTAACTCTTTCTTTTCCTTTTCTGAAAATATTCTTTAATTTCTTCCTCTTTAGAGTTTTTCACAGATGTTTGCTCCCCCTTAATATAGCAATTATCAATAGCAAACAACAATAAGGAGAAGATAATATTTCAACAGATGTATCAGAGATTGAAATATAACCAAAATATAATCATTACAAAGAGGTAGAAATATAGGTAAAAGATGATTCCATTAAAATCATAATTGTTTCAATACATAGAATTCAACCAGCTAAATGTCAATACATGGCCCCAAGGTATAGATCCTAGAACAAGATACTAACTCCTAAGATCTAGATAAGTCAATGATCAGAGTCATCAGATATAGTATGAGAAGATGATGGATCAGAAGTGCGTCCTCTACCCCGTCTGCCTCTGCCACGAGTGGAGGTGATGGCACGAGCAGGAGAACGAGATGAACTAGGTGGCTGAGAACGCTGAGATACTAGGGCTGATACCATGAGTCTGATAGAATCAAGTACGTTCAGTGCTCTGGAAACAGATTGAAGTAGAGCAGTGAACTGGGTGGTAGCATGCTCACTCGATCCTCTGATCTCTTTCCTCAGTAGCTCATATCCACCTTCTAGTGCTCCTCTGAGCCTTCCAGCCTCTGCAGTGAGGTCTGTGACCTCAATGGTAGACTCCTGTGGCTGGGGATGGGCCAATGCAAGGACTTGCCCCTGCAAGTCAAGAACTCTGCCAGTAAGTCTCCAGACTGTATCCTCAAGCTGCTGTATCCTGACGGACTGATCTGAAATCATCTGAAATATAGTGGAGATGTGGGGAGTAATGGTCTGATCAGAAGAAGTAGCTCCAGGTGCAAAAGAAGTACTACTCCACTGGCTAGACAACAAAGAAGCCACACGCTGAGATATATGCTCGATCTGATCGTCAGCCAGTCTGAACTCTGAATGAGGTGCTCTGCTCTCTGGCTGATACACTGGTGTGGGCATCCTAGTAAACTCAGAAGGGCCAGCCTCAGTATCATGAATGAACTGGGTATCTGGTGAAGCTGCCCTGAAATCATGTACAGGAGAAGATGGACCTTCTTCTACTCTGCCTTCAGTTCTGTCTTCAGCTCTTTCCTCAGCTCTCTCCTCAGCTCTTTCTTCAGAGCCCTTGATCCAACCACCAACAGTCTTTGTAATTCCCATTCGGTGCAGGCTGTGTTGGTTGAAAGTGTCCACATGTGAGAGCTTGGTAGGTGTCTCCCCCTCACAGCTAACTCCAAACCTCCTAAATACTCTAGTAAGGGCCATACCATAAGGCAAGTGTGCCTTGGATCTGTTCAAAGTTTCTCTCATGGCCTCTATCATAAGTGTAGGGAGGTTTAGGGGGGTCTGAGTGATGATATGAAACATGACACATACATCTCTGCCAGATAGTAAGTCATGTCTACCACTCCTAGGAAAGAATAGTTTTGTCACAATCTGATGCAGGACCCTCATCTCAATGGACAGTAGCTTTGCTTCCAATCTGTTTAAACTTCCTGAAAAATCTTCTCCTAAGATAATTCTGATCCCTTCTTCTTTAATTGGGAGTTCCATATATGAGTATCCTTCACTAGGCAACTGAAGTATCTCTCCCAATATCCTAGAATCCAAACAGATGTCAATCCCCTTTACAGTTGAAGTCACAGATCCGTTTCCATAATTTAGGTTCTGGTAGAACTCTCTGACTAGATCAACATAGGTGACTTCCTTAAGAGAGCAATAAAGTTCCCATCCTTGATTTTTGATCTTGGTAGCAAAAGTAAAGCCTTCTTTCTCAAAGAACCGAAAATCTATATTTTTTCCGGTTTCTACTTTTCTATCAGAAAGAAGATTTACACTGGGGCTTATGGAGGGTTGAGAGGGACCTTGAGCAGGTACTGAAACTGGATTGGGAACAGTGGAAGACTGAGCATGCCTTTTCTTTCGGACAATTTCCTCAGGCTCTCGGATTGATTTCCTTCTTTGGGGAAGTTTCATCTTTGGAGCCATATCCAATAAGGTAGCAGACAAGAAGACTTGAATTCAGTGGAGGAGGGATCACAAAAGAGTAAAGAAGAATTTTGGTGGAGAAAAGAAGTGGATTTTGAATGAACGGTGAAGTTCTAGGGCACGTTCCACCCGTGCCTAACACTGCGAGAAAGCACAGAAAAATCCTTTTCAAGGAGGCGATTTTTGGTGGAGAGGAGGAGGGAGAATTGCCTCAGAATTGATCCTTGGATTTGGAGCAAAAAGAGTTGGAGAGAACGGCTTTCGGAAGGAAGACGACGAGAAGATGAGTCGTCTCATAAACAAGGTTTCCCGTTTTAAAAACAATGAACCCGATGGAAGTTGGTGGGATTTACAAGTTTGCCATTGAGTCGACTCATGGGGGTCGACTCATGAAGTTCAGAAAATCAGAAAAAATGCAAATAAATTCCAGAAAAATTCAAAATTTTGGGAGAAAGAATTTTGCTCAATGATAAGTTTTTAGAGTGATAAAACTGAGCTTTTGGAACCAGGATAATTGTTGGAAATTGAGCTCTAAGAATATTTGATAATAATTAAGAGAAGTTTAGGCAAATGGATCTAGAATTCCTAGATTTCTCCTAATTTCACAGAATCTATCCTCACTAAGGGCCTTTGTAAAGATATCGGCTAATTGATTTTCAGTGCAAACATATTCAAGAATTATATTTTTGTTTTGAACATGTTCTCTTATGAAATGATGTCTTATCTCAATATGTTTAGATCTTGAGTGTTGTATTGGATTTTTAGATAGATTTATAGCACTTGTATTATCACATTTTATTGGTGTTTCATTAAGTTTGATTCCAAAATCTTCGAGTTGTTGCTTAATCCACAAGATTTGAGCACAACAACTTCCGGCTGCAATGTATTCGGCCTCAGCCGTAGACAGTGCCACCGAATTTTGTTTCTTGCTAAACCATGAGATTAGGTTAACTCCAAGAAATTGGCAAGTTCCACTTGTGCTTTTTCTATCTAATTTACATCCAGCAAAATCAGCATCAGAATATCCTAACAAATTAATTTGTGAGTCCTTAGAGTACCATAACCCTATAGTTTGTGTACCATTTAAGTATCTAAGGATTCTTTTAACAGCATTCAAATGAGATTCCTTAGGATTAGATTGATATCTTGCACATAAGCAAACACTAAACATGATATCAGGCCTACTTGCAGTTAAATATAATAATGAGCCAATCATACCTCTATAGTATTTTAAGTCTACGCTTTTACCTTCATCATCCTTGTCAAGCTTACATGAGGGACTCATTGGTGTGCCAATTGGTTTGCAGTTCTCCATTCCAAATCTTTTGAGTAGTTCCTTGGTGTACTTGCTTTGGGTGATGGAGATTCCCTCTTTTGATTGTTTGATTTGGAGTCCGAGGAAGAAGGTGAGTTCTCCCATCATGCTCATCTCGAACTCTCCCTGCATAAGCTTAGCAAAGTCTTGACAAAGGGATTCATTAGTAGACCCAAAAATTATGTCATCAACATAAATTTGTATAATTAGCATATCATTTTGGTTTCTTTTAATAAATAGAGTTGTATCCACATTGCCTCTTGAGAAACCATTATTTAGTAGAAATTTGCTTAGCCTTTCATACCATGCTCTAGGTGCTTGTTTTAGACCATATAAAGCTTTATTTAATCTAAAGACATGATTGGGAAAAGCATGATTTTCAAATCCAGGGGGTTGTTCTACATATACTTCTTCAGAAATATATCCATTTAAAAATGCACTTTTAACATCCATTTGAAATAGTTTGAATTTCATAAAGCAAGCATAAGCAAGTAGAAGTCTAATGGCTTCTAATCTAGCAACAGGTGCAAAGGTTTCATCAAAATCAATTCCTTCTTCTTGATTATATCCCTTAGCAACCAGTCTTGCTTTATTTCTAATTACATTTCCATGCTCATCTAATTTGTTTCTAAAGACCCATTTTGTGCCAATTATTGAATAATCTTTAGGTCTTTTCACTAAGGTCCAAACATTATTTCTTTCAAATTGACTGAGTTCTTCTTGCATAGCATTAATCCAGTTATGATCATTTTCAGCTTCTTCAAAAGTTTTAGGTTCAAGTTGAGATACAAAAGCACAATGATTAAGTACATTTCTAAGTGAAGAACGTGTTTTTACCCCATGCATAGGATCACCGATAATTAATTCCTTAGGGTGGTTGTGAACATACCTCCATTCCTTTGGTAAGTCATTTGTACCTTGAGGTTGTTCTTGAATTTCTTCACCTTTCTCATTTTGTTCATCTTCTTGATCCTTGTCTTCTGAAGTTGCTGAATCTTTCAGAGTGATCTCCTTCATACCTTCTATTAGTGGATCTGCATCATCAACACCCTCATTCTTCCTTGAAGGAAGATCGTTAGATTCATCAAAGACAACATGTATGGACTCCTCAACTACTAAGGTTCTTTTGTTGAACACTCTAAATGCTTTACTAGTGGAGGAGTAACCTAGAAGGATTGCTTCATCTGATTTTGCATCAAATTTACCAAGTTTTTCTTTGCCATTATTTAATACAAAACATCGGCAACCAAAAACATGAAAATAGGCAATATTTGGTTTTCTTTCTTTCCAAAGTTCATAGGGGGTTTTCTTTAAAAATTATCTAATTTAGTTAAATCATTCAAGTCTTCCATATAAATATTACCATGCCTATGTCCTATAAATTTAATGCCATCGTTGATAGGACTAGTCACAATGCAAACAGATGATTCATATATCAAATATATGTAGTTTCAGATCTAAATAAAAATGCATCACATATACATCAAATTTCAGATCTAAAACTAAATTTACACATATCAAATATATATCTAAAAAATAATTAAAATATTTTAAAAATATCTTTTCAAAAATCGATTCACATCAAACTAGGACAACCTTTACAGTATAGGGGATAAACCCTATATCAGGACAACCTTATATCAGTTTGATGTAAATTTTTAATCATTCTAATTTTAGAACATGCTAATTTTTAGATTTAAAAGGATTTGATTTAATTATGAAGATTCAAAAATGACTTTGTTTCCTTTATCACAAAATTGACTGATGCTAAGTAAGTTATGCTTTAAACCTTTAACTAGTAAAACATTCTCAATGTATTTGGAGGGAGTGATACCAATGTTACATATCCCGATGATCTTTCCTTTGCCATTATCTCCAAAGGTGACCATCCCTCCATCCTTAGCATCAAGCGTGATGAATTGTGATTCATCACCAGTCATGTGTCTCGAGCATCCGCTGTCAAGATACCATTTCCTGTTTCCTTCTTGGGATGCTAGACACACCTCATTTTCATGTGCCATCAGGCACAGATTGGCTTGTTCGGTTGAGGTTTCCTCGTCGGAGCTTGAGTCATCACTCGCACTCCAGGTCGCCATCATTGCCTTCTTTTTGAATTTCTTTGGACCTTTCTTCAATTGAGGACATTCGGATCTGAAATGTCCTGGCTTCTTGCACTCGTAGCATATAGGGGTTTGATCTTTCTCCTTTTCTATGCTTTGATCCCCTTTTGTAAATTTCTTTCTCATCCCCTGTTTCCTTTTTCTTAGAAACTTCTTGAATTTCCGGGTGATGAGAGCCATCTCCTCATCCTGATCTTCATCTTCAGAGTCATCTGTTTCATAATCAGGTGAAGTTGTGGATTTGAGGGCAATGGTTCTTTTCTTTTTGATTTCATCCTCTTGATGTTGCATCATGCTAAGTTCATGAGTCATCAAGGATCCAAGAAGCTCTTCTAGAGGTAGAGTGTTCAAGTCCTTTGCTTCTTGGATGGCAGTCACCTTGGCTTCCCAAGTTCTTGGCAGTGACCTGAGAATCTTCCTTACAAGTTCACTGTTAGTATAAGATTTGCCAAGACTCTTTAAACCATTGATTATATCAGTAAAACGAGTAAACATAGCAGTTATGGACTCATCATGCTCTATTTTGAACAATTCATATTTATGTACAAGCATGTTTATTTTAGACTCTTTTACTTGATTTGTTCCCTCATGGGTGACTTCTAACCTATTCCATATTTCTTTAGCAGATGCACAAGTAGAAATGCGATTAAATTCACTAGCATCTAGTGCACAATAAAGAACATTCATAGCTTTGGCATTTAATTGTGCCAATTTCTTGTCAACCTCATCCCATTCTTTCTCGGGTTTGGTTGACTCCTCACCATCTATAATCTTGGTGGGTGTGTGAGGACCATTCACTATGATACTCCACATATCATAGTCGAGTGCTTGTATGAAAATCTTCATTCGAGCTTTCCAATAGGTGTAATTAGACCCATTGAAAAGTGGAGGTCGGTTTGTTGATTGCCCCTCAGCTAGAGAAGTTCCAACATGGGTTGCCATAGATCTTTGGCTCTTTGATTGTTAGATCAAAGAAGGGCTAGAGCACTGGCTCTGATACCACTTGTTGCCCAGCTATGCAACCCAAGAGGGGGGGGTGAATTGGGTTTCTAAAAATTTTAAACCCAACAAGTGACTTATGAAGAACGAAACAATGGCTTTAAATCAATATTAATTATCTAAAGTAGTATTGCAAGGATATAATAAAGAAATAAGATAAAGCGATAAAGCACACCACAAACACAAGGATTTATAGTGGTTCGGTGCTAACCTTGCACCTACATCCACTCCCCAAGATCCCACTTGGGAATTTTAATCCACTATCCTTTGTATTCAACCCGAATACAAAACGTCGGAAACTCCGACACTAGCTATCCCAAGCTAGAATACAAGACGTCGGAAACTCCGACCCTAGCTATCCCAAGCTAGAACACTTGTTTCCCGGGTACAAGCCAACCCAAAACACTCCGATTTCAGGTTCGGATCAACCTTTCCTTGTTTTGGAAATCCTCCAAAAACAAGAGCAAAAACTCACAAAGAGTAAGAATATTTAGAGCACAGATGAATACAATAACAGCTCCTTAAATGAGCAAATATAACAATAAAAGCTTTACTCAAATGAAGAACCCCTTTTTCAGATTTTCTCAAGATGAATGAACGGTTGAACGCTTGAGAAGAGGTTGATTGTTGATTGAAGATCTCTTGAAAGCTTTGAACGATCTCTAGATCAAGGTTGAAACGATAGGCGTGAAGAATTCTCTCCTTGAAAGATCTTCCTTTTCTCTTTCACAATCTCTCTGGTATATTGTGGATCCTCTCTCTTTTTCTCTATGGATATTTCGTTGATCTCAGGCTTTTTCTTGCAAATTTCGGATCCTCTCTTCTGTTCTTCTCTTTTTCCTCTCTTTTCTCTTCACATTTGATTTCACGTTTGATCCGCTATTTAATCTGCAATTTCTTTCATCAAATTAAGCATTTTGTAGCATTAGAAGCAAGAGAAAACAATTTAGGCAGATAAAGAGCCGTTAGAGGATTTTTAGGAAGCATAAATGGCAATTAAAATGGGCAAAAAAATAGCCGTTGCTGACATTTTCCGTCGCAGGGGTCGACTCATGAGTCGACTCATGCTTCAGGAGTCGACTCATGAGTCGACTTCTGTTGCAACAGACCAGAAGATCTGATTTCTGAATTTTTCGGCTCAAATCAGCAGGGGTCGACTCATGAGTCGACTCATGCCTTGTGGGTCGACTCATGAGTCGACTCACAGGTCGTGCCAAGCCAAAAATCCAGTGTGCCATGGGAATTTTTTGCGTGCCATTCAGCTCATAGTGCCATGAGTTGACTCATGAGTCGACTCATGCACTTCAAACCTTCATAACTTCAAAAATATTAGTCCAAACACAATGAAATTTTCACCATTGGATCACAAATCTTTTGTTCTACCAAATGATACTATCAAATCAGGATTTTAGCAAAATTACGATTTTGCCCTTGAAGAGCATAAAGCCTTTTTCAATTTAAAATATTTGTATCCCTTCAATCTGCTTTGTAATCATCAAAATCAATCTAGGAGCAACACAATTCAATCATTGCATTTACAAGAAGAGCTCACAATATTGACAATAAAATTCAAATTTTGAAAAAATGCATGAACATCAACTACTTCTCTTGCTGCAGCAATAAGAGCCCATTGTAGTTGATGAGCTAAGCAATGTACATAATATGCATAAGAACATTCTTAAAGAATTAAAGCTCGTAAACCATTCCACTCTTCACTCATATTACTAGCTCCATCATATCCTTGACCCCGAATACTTTGAATGTTGAGATTATGATGAGATAAAATTGAACAAATCTTCTGTTTAAGAGTTGATGCAGTTGTCTCTAACATGAACTAAATCCAAAAACCGCTCTTTTACAAAGCCACATTTATCTACAAATCTAACGACAAGGGCCATTTGTTCTCTTTTAGATTCATCTCGAGCTTCATCAATAATTAAACAAAATTTTGCATCACCAATCTCATCATAGATTTCATTTTTCACCTTTCTAGCAAAAATATGTAAAATATCTTTTTGAATAGTAGGTGATGTCTATTTTGCATTCGGAGGGGCATTCTCCAAAATAACTTCATTCACTTTCTTATTCTTATTATAAGAAGCCAAAAGCTTTATCATCTCAATAAAATTATCTCGATTTTTGGATTCCAAGCTTTCATCATGTCCTCTAAAAGTACAAGCTTGAAATGTTAACCATCTAACAACGTCCATAGAGGCTTTGAGATGTAACCGATTACTCAAAATTTGTTATGCAGTTTGTTTCTATATCACACTTTCAATATGATATGATTGATTCTTCAAGTCTTCATAACATCTAACAGCAATATTATGAGCAAAATTGGGATTTTTTTCCCACATGAGATAAAAATGCATGTTCTTTTCCATTGTTGACTTTTTTCCAATTTTTGAATCCTTTTGAAGTGAATGTTTCTGATCCTAACTTTTGGCTTGATTTTTTTGCAAACAAAGAGCATGGAAGACAAAAGGTAGCATCTTTTTTCAGGTGAATATTCTAATCAAGAAAAACTTTGAAATCAATGAGCTTGAAATCGATGGGGATGATCTTCTTGACCAGAAAGTGGATACATATCCATAATAAATTGATACGGTTTAATATTTATATATGCCCTATGAATTTCATCTTATTGATTTATAGGATAATCCCAAATTGGTGGATGTTTTCTAGGATTACGTATTAAAGTAGCAATACTAGTTTTTCCTTGTTTAGTTCTCATAGCTTTGGAAGGAGGTGGCTCAATAGGTTGCTCCATGGTAGGCATTGTGGGTTGCTCAACAATATTTTCAACATTAGTTTTTGAAATTGAAATGGGCAGATTAGTTTGTATTTCATCAATGTTTCCCTCTCTTCTCTTGAAAAATGAGTCAATAGTTTTATTCTTAAACATCTTTCCACCTAAAAAAATGCATTTATCAAAAATATTTAAATAAATAAATATGCATGATGTATCCTAAAAACATCAATGACAACAAAGAAGGAAAATTAAAAAAATACCACACTAGCTATTGTAACAGCAGCCAAACTAAAACCAGTAAAAGTGAGAAAAATAAAGCACCTAAAAAATATTGAGGATCAACATATAATAAAAAAATAATTTTAAAATTATTTACCCCAAGTAGACACTCCAATGAAGTCGACGCTCCCAATAAATTCTAATGGAAGTGAAGTCGATGCCCCAATGGAAGAAAGAAAGAGTTGCAGTCTGGTACCACCACCAGGAAAAGCCGAAAAGCCAAAAAGCAAGGCTCTGTATGGTGTATACGGAGGGGAAGACAAAGTGGCTTCTCACAGAAGCTTCTTTACTTTTTTTATAATTTATGTGGGGGCCATATGGTAATTTCATAGAACCAAATTACTTTTAAGGGTCACATGGTAACTTTACAAATGACTATGGGGCCATATAAGAATTTTTTAATTCCTTTATGGGGCCATACACTAAACTGCATATGCATTAGTAAAAATTTTACAATCTTGTGGGGCTGGGGCGGCCTTGGCACCCCCTGATCTCCCCTTGTATCTACCTCTAACTACAATAAAGTTTTCTTTTGCTACGAGTGTACTTTTTTTTTTTTTTTAAGAAGATAGTATTTTGCTTCGTGGTATTCAGATTTTTTATAATAAAAATATACATCTTCCTTCTTTTTATCCCTATGAATAATGATAGATTGATAGGCTCTGTTCTCTGTAGGTTTGCTAAAATAATTTTTCTCCGCTATATAGACTTTGATAATATGAGTATTTTGCTCTTTATTTACATGTTGTTTGTGACGTTCCCCTTAATATAGAGACAGTTAGCCAAATCTTCAAAAGAGATATTTTTTTTATTTATGCTTCATATTTTTTTTAAAATCTTTTCATGATGGAAGAAATTTATCAATAATAGAGGATACAATTATAATTTCATCCATATATACGTTATACAACTTATAACTATTAAGAATACGTTCTATCTCATACAATTGTTCTATAACAAATATATCATAAACCATCTTATAATTATTAAATCTTCTAACAAGAAACTTTTTACCGATTGCATCCTCTGATATGTATCTTCCTTCAAATTTCTCCCATAACTCTTTTGTAGTAGCCACATTCTGATATGTATCGAAAAGTGCATCTGACATCCCATTCAGAATATGTCCTTTACATATGTAGTCATCATTATTCCACTTTTGTCGGGCATAGGCTTCTGCCATGGTTTTATCTTCATTCTCTTTTTATCTTGTTGTGCAGAGGACATAGACAACTTTGAGAGTTGTAAGGAGGAAGTGTATCTTCTTTTGCTATCTAAAAAAAATTTCTCCATCAAAACACTCTAATTTAACAAAATTTGCAGCCATCTCTCAAAGTGTTGGGAACATTTTTTGTTATAGAATGAAATAAAGCCTTAAGATTGTTGGAACAAAGGGAAAAGAACGACGACTTCAAGGCATGCAGCATTGCTACTTTTCTTAAGGTTTTATTCGCCTTCACCAATCTGTATGTAGAATATGTGATAGGCCTTTAAGATACAACGAAGCCCAATGTTTGATCATGTTTTACGCTGACGGATCAAACCAATGTGCCTTCACTAATGGCTAAAGAATCACATTGATCCAACAAAATTGGGATTGTTGTTGTGTTGTGATATGGGCGATTGATCAGCTATTTATAGAGAAATCTGTATCCTTTACGATAATCGCTTCCTTTCATGATGAAATGTAGGAATACGTATTTTCTTCAAAAAAAGAGTGCCTTTCCGTGGCAAAAATCCCAACAAAACCTTCCCTTCTCAAATATGGTAATCATGCTTCTTTTCACAAAAAAATATCATAGTAATTTAAATTTTAAAAATTATAAATAAATTTATTTAAAAATTAAAAAAAAATATTGGAAAGGCACCCGCCAACCAACTATCACAATGATTGGTTGGTTGAGATTTACAACAAAATACTAAAACTTATATTATTTTAAAATTATCTAACAATCTAAGCTAGTATAATAGGACTAGTGAATTATATATATGTATAAATCCTAAAAACCTTACATGCCATGGATATACAGATTAACCAATTGATGAGAAAAAAGACATGCTATAATCATGCACAGACATGCACTTGTAAGGCTCCACCACAGGGTTGCCCATCTCCACATTATGCATTTGTATGTGTTCATTGATGCTATAATCATTCATGCACGCACACATATATAAGTCTCTGCGCTGGAGTCGTCCATCTCCACATTTTGTACAGCACATGTAACACAGTATATATACACATATATATTTAAATATAACCGGTCAGCAGCTCCATTAGCCCCCCAACCCCTCCTTTCTTTCTCTCTCTCTCTAGCTATGCTGCCGTGGACGTACGGCGAAGAGCTTGAGGAAGCAAGAGGTACGACTCTTTCTGACCGAAAAATTGCCATAATTTTCGGATCGGGCGCGGCTCTCCCAGAGATGCAAGAGATCGAAAACAGAACAGAGAGTAAAAGCAGGGAAAATTCTGACTGCCTCGCACCTCCACGGACAAAATCAACTGATGATCAGCTAATCCCGGGTCATCACCGCAGTACGTAGTGGAAGTCAGGGTGTGGAGAATGCAAATAATTCGTGCACAGGGAAGATGGAATGTAAACGAAGCGCCAGAATACGTGCAAAAAAAAAAGAATTAGGAAGTTGGGTTTGAATGAGGATGTGATGAAGAAACAAGACTAGTTCCTTTGCCTTAAACTCCCTCCCAACAATGGAGGTAAAACAACTGGGTTCTCTTTGTGGGATTAAATTCGACGGCAAAGAGGAGGTCGTCACTCATAAACTCAAAAGGGTTGGAGCTCAGCAGGTGCACCCTGTCAGAAATATAAAAGGGCCAGTAACAAAAGCACAAAGATCCCCCCTGATTTTGAGGAAGCCGTGGGGGGAAAGAAGAATTTTCCTTTTGAGTAGTAGGTTGATGTTTTTGTTAGCCATGCAAGGGTGTACCGTCAGAGTTGGCGAGAACAGGGGTACTAATGCTAAAACATCTTTGTATGATCTCGTTGTGGAAATCTGATGTTGCAGTCTTTATGAATATGAAATATATCAGACTTAATGTTCTGAAATTTTATTTGGTGGATACGGATCCTATCAGAGCGCCCGACATTATACCCCTCCATGCGTTATCTCTCGTATAAGAATTCGGAAAGAACACAAAGCTGCTGTTATAATCGACAAAGTTGTGCGATGCGCAGAGCAAGTACAACAGAGCAAAATATGCAAACAACTTAGAGCAGGGATGAGGATAGGTGGTGGATGCGGCTCTCTGTGACATTATGCCAATAGTATCATGGAATGTAAGGGATTTGGGCAAACCGAGGAAAAGAAGAATTAAATCCTCATCCCTGAATTAAATCCTCTAAAGGAAACATTATTTGCCTACAGGAATCTAAATTAAAACAGCTGAATTCAAAACTAATCAGATCCACCGAAGGAAAAGCATTTGATTCTTGGACATGTGTCGATGCGCAGGGATCAGCAGGTGGCATTGCAACGATGTGGAAGCCAACAGCTGAAGGAATCACTGCATCACACTCTATAGCAGGACGAGAATTCAGTGGTTGAAGTGCGGTAACAGGAATAATAAATTCTTCCATCACTGTGCTAGTGCCAGAAGAAGGAAAAATTCTATTTATTCATTAGAATGGCACGGGGAGGTAGCACAAAATCAGGACCAAATAACGGAATTGGTATTAAGATATTATTATTCGGAATTTTTCACAGGAGAGAAAGGAGCTGGTTTGGAGGCGGACTGGAATATGCTATACCCCCAACAAATAACTGATTGACAAGGAATAGATGCACAGTTTACAGTGGAGGAAATTAAAAACGCCATTTATGACCTTGCAAAGGACAAGGCCCCGGGCCAGATGGATTCCCAATGTCGTTTTATCTGAAATATTGAGAAGTTTTGAAGCATGATTTGTGCCGATTTTTTGATGGAATATATAAACAAACAGCTGATCTCTTAAGAATAAAGTATACTTATATTTGCATGATACCAAAAAAGCAGGAAAGTAAATCAGTAAAGGATTATAGGCCAATATGTTTAGAACATGGCCTGATGAAGATATTCTCCAAGGTGCTTAGTATAAGACTCTCTAGATGACTGGATGATTTAATATCTAAAACATAATCAGTCTTCATCAAAGGAAGACAGATATGTGATAGCTACCTATGTGCAGCAGAAATTATGTCAACATGCAAAAAGAATAGAGACAGGGGTCTACTGTACAAGCTAGACTACGAGAAAGCTTTTGATAACATTAGATGGGCCTTTCTCCTTTCCATGCTCATGGCCAGGGGCTCCAGCTCAAGGTGGTGTTACTGGATCAAACAAATCATTCAAAGCAGCAAACTGGCAGTTAACATAAATGGCGAGATATCAACATGGTTCATAACTCATAAAGGTTTGAAACAAGGGGATCCTTTATTTCCAATGCTATTTATCCTATCGGTAGACATCTTGCCTAGAATGATGAACCTTGCAGGATCAAAAAACATCATTAAAGGCATTGGAGAGGAGACAATGGTCGAAAGAATACCATGTTTACAGTATGCCGATGACACTTTGATTTTTTGTGGGGCACAATGGGAATATGTGAGGAACCTCAAATTCTTGCTATACTGTTTTGAGATGATAACAGGGTTAAGAATAAACTATGATAAAACTTCAATGGTAGGAATAAGGATCAGTAAGGAGGAAGAGAAATAATATGCAAGAGTCATGGAATGTAAGCAGACAACCTTTCCAATAAGATACCTCAGCCTTCCTTTGCACTACAAAAAGCCTCGCATATCGGATTGGAATTTTTTTAATTGAAAAAATTGAGAGGAGATTAAATTCTTGGAAGAGGAAAATGCTGAGTATGGGCGGGAGATTAATTCTAGTCAATGCAGTTTTGGGAGCTATGCCAACTTACTGGATGTCAGCAAGAATGTTCCCAGCACAAATAGTGAAAAAAAATGATATGTTAAGAAGAAAATTTCTATGGCAAGGTAACAATACATATCATGGGGGAAACAGTTTAATCCGATGGAAAAAGGTATGCAGGGAGGATTGGGGGTTATCAACCTCAGCATGATGAACAAATGCCTACTGCTAAAATGATGGTGGCGATATCTTACAGAGAAGCAAAGGCTATGGAGGAAGATCGTATATGATTTATACTACAAACTAAACCCCCCCAATAGTGAGAACATTGCCGAACATGCATCGCAAGCATGGCAAGACGTGATGAAGTTGCAATCATGGTTTTTTCAGAGCATCAGATTCAGGCTAGGCAATGGAACGAAAATATCATTTTGGAAGGATGTTTGGCACGAAGACAGCCCATTATGTTTAGTATATCTGATAGATTTCCTTTTAAGTTCCAAACCAAATGCATCAGTGAAAGCAGTAATCATGCATCCCGAAAGAAATTTGGGAAACTTGGTTTCTCTTCGAGGTAGGCTCTGCTATTTGTTGGACATTAATCTGAATGCCACTGGGGATAATATAGAGTGGAATTGGACTACAAACAGAAACTTTTCTGTGAACAATGCTTATCGGTTTTTTTCTGATGGTGGGATCATTTCATATTTTGCAAAGATTAATTGGAAACTACCATTGCCTCTTAACATCCAAGTTTTCAATTGGTTGGTGTTCCAAAACAAATTATTAACAGCAGACAATTTAACAAAGTGAAAATGGGAGGCACCTTCGGAGTGCATTCTTTGTGGATGTAGTGAAGAAACGGCAATATATATATATTTGTAGAATGTATCTTCTCCAGGATGGTTTGGAATCTATTTTGTGACTTAGCAGACTTACCAATTACTATAGGCAGCATAGAAGAAATTTGGGGGCCTCACAAGTAAGGAACACGAGGAATGAAACAAAGAACAGAATGGTTTACTCTAACTTCTACAGTAATCTGGAATATTTGGCTTAAACGGAATCAACGAATGTTCAAAAGGGACGCAATGGCACCTATTAAGCTTGCAGAAGACATAAAAGATTCTTTAAACATGTCAGCGGCTATGGAGACATTAAGTAGAGGCAGCACTAATGTGGTAATAAGGTGATAAGAAGATGCATAAGATCAGACGCTGAAACTGAGAAACAGAACACCATTAGAGTTTTGAAGCTAATTAACAGATTGATGAATACACATAAGGAAGAGACAAGGTGACACAAAACTCTGTAAATACTGCTCTGATAGCAGGCCAGGTCAGGTCAGATCTGTTATATACTTTACAGATCTGAAAGCTTTTGTGTTTTACTTCTGCTCTGTAATCTATAAATAGATCAGGTCTTAGTACAGGGTATCATTGGTAAAGCCATCTCAGCTAATGCCACTATTTTTGTACACATATTCAAATATATTAATTTTATTCAGGGTGGGTTTCCTCCCTTTCCATCAAAAAAAAAAAATTATCAGCAAGTCGTTGGTAGTCTTGGATCAATGTATAGATCTTGAAAGGGATAAACTCTCTCTATTTAAGTATTAACAGCAGGATGAGGCAATCACTTCCCATTATAATCGCGGAAAGGTTGAGATCAAGAGCCAATTGAAGGCTGGAATTCATTGTTGGGTCTTTAGAATTTCCTGTCATGGACACTTCAAAACTATAGAGAATATAATGATGAAAACAACATTGCAGAAGAAAATAGACAACACAATTCTATAATGTAAGTCCCAGATGAAAAGAAAATATTAAAATCTGAAATCATGAAAAAACAGAATTAAAAGTGCCTGTGCATGAGGTTTGTGGGGTCTAGGGAGGGTCAGCAGCCTTATCCATATGCTGAGAGGTTGTTTCTATGTTTTGAATATGTGACACCTAGGTCACAATAGAGCAACCTTATCGTTGCGGTAAGGCTCAACCTCAAGAACAGAACTATAAGCAAAAATATAGAAAGAATTAAAACCATGACCAAGGCCACCCTAATCCAGGGCACAAAAGATAGTTCTGTAACTAGAACAAAGTACAACTATGCTGATAGATCTGATGATCGATTATGTTCAAGTTCACATGATGATTCCACAAAAAAGGCCCCTTAAGATAGAAGGCTGATAAAGGTTGAGACCGGCTGGTTCATATCTCCAAGAGGCCTTAACTCCAAGCTTATGGAAATAAGACAAGATGGTTAGTGGCCTTATGGTTGAGTAAAAGAAGGGGAGGAGAACAGCAACAGTGATTGAAGATCTACATTATTATGTATCTAAGAGTTGAAATAACCAGATCAAGGTAGCTACATTAGATAAAGCGGCATGGTAGCAACATTATAATACAATCTTATAAGAAAACAGATTAGAAGTAGAAATCAACAGAAAATAAGTCACTATAATCATGAGGAAAAAAATCAAAGAGTTGAAAGCACCTAACTTTGCCAAGATCATTAAGAAATTTAATAGAGATGATAAGGGAAACATCAATGAAAACCAGAAGGCTCAAAAATGTAACTGATGCAGCATTATGCGCTAGCATTTTCAACTATTTTAGCATTGATGGAATGTGGATAAACAACAGTGCAACCTCAGATTATGATGCTGGCTGAAAGTTAAAATAACAAGAACTGGAGTGAAGACTCATAATACGAAGGACATCACATAGCTGGTTATCTATCAGCAAGCAAATAAAATATCACAACTAATCAAAGAACAAACCAAAAACCAGAGTGAAATATGCAGAGAATGTTTCTGAAGTTCAGAACTAACCTTTTTAATTTTTCTTGAAGGAACAAAAACAAACTAAAAATATATTCAGCCACAAGAGTAATTGGATTATAAAGACTGTGATCAATGAGTCACATTACGAACAGACACTGAAGCAGATAGCACATTGCCTGAAAAGACTGATAAGCCAAACACCATAAAGTAGACTACCTGGAACTGTGTCAGCCCCTTTCCTCTATTGATGACATACTGATCGATCGTAATAATTCCAATATGCCTGTTTGCATTCACCAGAAAGGGCAGTCATAAACTTCATCACAGAAGTAAACCACATGGAACACTGCAACAGCTTCTTACGGCTGCAGTTGACATGGACCAATACTGGAACAGGGAAGTGGAAAAGGCAGAACAACTACATACTTAATTCTACACCAGCACGCATAGAACAGCATGGCAAATCATTTTTTGCTGCTAAAAGGAGCAACTGCCATCACCATTTTTCCAGCCTGAAGAGAAGCCACATGTCTTTCTGTTATAGTACCCAACGGTCCTGTAGCTTAGGTACATGTCAAAGGCAGAACAAGGAAACATAGGGATTTGACATCAGTCTGATTTAAACCAATTTAGAAGGCTGGTACTAGTTGATCTTGAAGATATGATCAAATGTGGTTGAAATCATCAAATATAAGCAGATTTGGAAGGATGACTGATATAGTCAAATCTTGGCAGATTACAAAATCTCGAAGGTATGATCAAATATGACCAACATCATCAAATCTAAGTAGATTTGGAAGGATGGCTGATATAATCAAATTCTGACAGATTATAAGGATTAATCTTTCTCTTTATTTAAAATCTCTTATCCTTTTAGCAAGGAATGAATGTAGATGCATTCATGGGTAGGTTCAAAAGACTTTGCTAATATAAATAGAGGTATCTGGTCCTTAAAAAATGAATCTAAAGTTGTAATTTCTCATTTTTCTGCATTAATACCAGCAATAGCATAATTTTTCCTTCTATCTCTTGTTCTTAGAGGTACTTCTCTCTCTCTCGAAATGGAGAAGCCATCGTTAGGAGCAGAACATCTTTTTTCAAGGAAAGGATGGAATCAAGCAAAGAAGCCATATGTCTTTCAAGTAAAGGACGGAATCAATCATGAATGCTCTCTGCACCAGTCAGTTGATGCCCTTGGTCAAGGTTTCCAACAAAAAAGTATGCCAATGAAGATCACAAGAGCCACAAGTCAGGATCCACAGCAGCCTGCTAGCAGACTGCTTGAAGCAGTAGATCAACAATTTGAATGGCTTGTCTGCAAAGCTTGGAAACATAATATCCTCCTTGCCATCATCACCCAACAACATTACGAGATCTCTTTTACTTTCCAAATAATACCTGCTCTGTATTGCAAGTTTGCAACTGTCCCTATCCTTCATCATAGCAGGTTTTCTGGGAAAAGAAAAAGATACCATGGTTACCAGTTTACATTCAGATATAATTCATCTAAGGCAATGATTCAGAAATCTAATGCATGGAATTTGCTTAATATTTTGAAGGTTTTAGCTAAAAAAAACAAAGAATAGAAGATGTAAAGTTGTGTTCTGTGCACATAAGCACAAGCAATTAAGAGGCAATAATAATAGCAGCAACACCTCCACAGATGACTGATCACATCGTTAACTTATACTACATTACAATATAAAATCCATGAAATACTAAATAAAATTGTGACTAATTCAATTTTTTGAGAAAGATTTGGAAAATCATTCAACAAAAGAAATACTCATTAACCATTAGACAACTTCTCAACAAATCAGAGAGTATTGGTACCATTTGAGATAAGAAATTCAAACCAGGGTGCACATCAAGCTATTTAAAAGGGGATAAAAGGATATGAACTTATGAGTGCAGGAAGAAGTGCAGAGAATGGCAAAGGGACCAAAAGTGTTAGCAATTATCACTCTGAAGTCTGAAGAATATAAGTCCTGCAATTTACAATTGATAGGTCAAAGACAGAGAGACATTCAAGGTTTCAATAATGTTGATATCCGCTAATAGCAGATTCCCTCAAAAGCAGTCAGTTAAAAATATAATGGAAAAAAAATGACATCCATCTTTGGAAACTTAGAATGCACACTTCATTGGTATTAGAGAAATAAGTAAATAAAATGAAGATAAAAAAATGATTTCATTTAAGGTTGGCCCTGCACCAGCCTGGCCCGACTGACCCGAGCAACCCATTTTCAAAAACCTGGGCTTGGGCTCAGTATTTGGCCTTGAAGCCCAATTAGGCCCAAAACTAGAAGCACCCATAGTTTTTTTTTTGTCCAAGTTTGAAAGCCCATAGAAAATAGAATGCAACACAGTTTAGGCTGGCCCAACCTAAAAATTTACCTAGAGTGAGATTGGGCTGGGCTTGGTACTTCTGGCCTGCTTAGGGCCAGGCTTGGCTCAGACTTGAGTTTTAAACCATCGGGTTATTTGGACATGGGCCCAACCAGGCCCATTGACACCCCTAACTACATTGCATCTTAATTGCCAGTTTATCAATATCTGTGTAGAATAAAATAGGAAAATGAGAAAAATCCACATATCTATGTTTTCTTTTTATTTATTTATTTTGATTATCTGAAATTTTAGTGCAGAATGGAAATAAAGTAATTTTACCTTGGACTTGGGAAATTAATTAAAAGGAAAGCTATTACATGATAATTTGCATTATGTCCCTAGATGCTGCTTTGTTAAACTGGAAAGGGGATATCTAAGTAGCATTCATTCCCAACAAAATCCCTGAGATGAAAAGATATATTTAAGAAAAACAATGAAGGTGGAAGAAAGAAACTTCAGTGAGCCATCATTCTTCTAGTTAGTCAAAAATACATCGATGGGCACTCCAGAAGCTGTAGTTCTTAATGCTTGATATATGCATTGTTGCACAAAGCACCACAGTGCTCTACAATATAATGGCAAGACAAAATGAAGCTATCAAAGTCTTAAAATCAGTTGAATAATGAAACAAAATGCAAAATAAAAAGCATAGAACTAGAGTAATGAAGAAAGTCATCCATGGAAAAAATTGGGGAATATACTCTCTTAAGGAGAAAAGCTTCAACTCTTAACATACACCTTATGACATAATAGAATTCAATCTTCACTTAATAATGCAACATAAGCCCATCAAATAGAAGACTTAGTAATTCTGGTTAGTATAACCAGTACCGTATGGCCAAGAGATGACGAGACCAGTTTTGAATTCATTGCCTCTAGTGATCCCCAAGTCAAATAAACTATGGTGAAAAAATAGTAAGTATGGCTTGAAAAAAGAGTCAAGACATATGTAGGTAATTAAACATGAACTGAAATAGTTAAGAATTTGGAAAGCACTAAATTGGTCTAAAACAGTAAATTATCGATAAAGATTTACCTTTACTGCTACATGAGTAGGGTGATGAATCCTTTTTCTTATTTACTATAAGTGGACATATAAGCATCAAGGTAGTATGAGACAGTATCACCTACCATTACTTGATATTATCTGTTCACGCAACAATGATTAACAATTGAATATAAACATTTACCTTAGGATCAATATCTGTTGCTCCTGAACCTGCTTCCGGCTGCTCATATAATTGAAAGCTTAAGGTATTTGTTCTTTTCTCTCCGTCAAGAACCACCTTTCCTAGGAATGAATTTTACCAGTAATCCCCACAAGAGCACACTCCATCTTTAAAATGATGGAATCGTTTCACATCCCTTACTACAATTTCCCGGTTTACAATTTTTGAAATGTACTTAGTCGCGACGTGGCAGTCCAGACAAACCCTTAGGTTCTTTATGATCACAATCCTTGTTCCTGGGCTTGTGTTCAACAGCCCAAAGGCGATGGCCAGCCTCTCACTATGGTTACAGAGCATTCTCTCCTTGACATCCTCCTCAAGTTCATGGAAAACAAACTCTGTCTTTGGAATGTAACCCATTTTTCTCATCTCATAATCCAATCTCTCCAACATCTCCATGATCTTCTCATGTTGTGGATGAGTCTTATCCTCCACTAAGAATGCATGAAGTTTCCCATTCACTTCCACCAAGCTATAACCTGGAACCTTCCTCATCCCCATCTTCTTCATTGCCTTTCTTACCTCACCTACTTTATCCCACCTTTTTCCTGCAGCAAAAACATTAGAAACCAAGGCATGTATCCCTAAATCATCTGGATTTAACTCAAGAACCTTTCCTGCCACATATTCTCCAAGCTCCAACGTTTTATGTTTGTGACAACCGGAGAGGAGAGCAACCCAAACTGCAATCCCTGGCTTGATAACCATTGACTTGATGAGTTCATGGGCTTCTTTGACATGACCTGCACGAGCCAAAAGATCCACCATACAAGCATAATGCTTCTCAGCAGGTTCAATTCCAAACTTTTGGAGCATGAGATGAAACCAATAGCGTCCTTCTTCTACAAGACCTGAATGACTAAAAGCCGACAAAAGTGAAGCAAAAGTGGCATGGTCAGGCTCCAATCCAGTTTCACTCATTTCAAGAAAAATTGAAAGGGCTTCCTTACCATGACCATGGGCACCATAGCTAGCTATCATCGCATTCCAAGATATTGAGTCTCTCAACCCAACCCTATCAAACAAAGAACGAGCACTTGAGAGGCACCCACACTTGGAGTACATGTCAATCACTGCGGTTCCCAAAATCTGGTCAAATTCAAGCCTCTTCTCAATGTACCCATGTATTGTCTTGCCCAGTTTCAAAAACCCGATCTGTGAACATGCCAGAAGAGCACTCACAAGTGCAACCGAGTCAGGCTGCAGACCACATTCCTGCATCCTTACCAGCATCTGTAGTGCATCACTTGCAAGCCCATTTTGAGCATATCCAGAAATCAAAGCACTCCAAGACACAACATTCTTACAGTGCATCCGCTCGAAGGCGAGATGTGCGAGCTCCAAGGACCCATTCTTGGCGTACATGTCAACAAGGCTAGTCTCTGCAACAACATCCATCCTCATGCAACGTCTGATCATGTGCCCATGAATGGAACGACCCATCCGCACATCTCCCATCGCCGCACATGCTTGTATCAGGCCGACCATCACGACCTCATCCCCTTCCATACTCTCTGCCCGCATCTTTCTATAGATCCCAATTGCCTCTAATGGCCTTCCGACATTCACAAAACCCATAATCATCGTAGTCCACGAGACGAGGTCCTTCATTGGCATTTCATCAAAAAGCTTCATTGCCTCATCCATCTTCCCACATTTTGCATACAAATTCAACAATGAGGAGCAAACAAACACATCATGCTTATATCCTGAACCAAATGCATGGGTTTTAATCTCCTCGGCAGTTTTGAGGTCCGATAACTGGGCACAGGCTTTGAGGGCCACGGTGAAGGTGGAGCTATCCGGCCGGACGCGGCCATCAGAAAGCATGAGGTGGTAGAGGCGGAGGACTTCAGCCGGGGAGTTGTACCGGGATTGGGCGATGATAAGGGAGTTCCAGGTGGAGACGTTGTGTGAGGAGGTGGTTTTGAACACGGACTGGGCGGCGGCAATGTCGCCGAGTCTGGCGTAGGCTGCTATCAAGCGGCCAGGGGATTGGGGGTGGGAGAGGGATCCGGTGAGGATCACGAGGGCGTGGATCTGGGCGAGTGTTTGCGGGTCTCTGCATGTCGAGATGAGATGTTTCACTGATGGCCGGGAGAGGGTACTTGAGAGCATCAGTCGCGCTCACTTGTCAAATGACAAAAAGCTTCCCGGCTTTCTGACGGCGTATCCATATTTCAAATAAAATAAAATTTATCGAGCAGCCTAGAGGCCTACACCAAGAGTACCATATCAGCGGTGCATCCGGGAACAATCCAAGAAGAGATGAATCATAGGAACAAAAAATTATTGTTCGGACCATACCTAGATAGACCACCTAAATCCCACGGTAAATAGCACACTACATTAACCCTTGTATTTCATGAATTCCTGATTGCATATTATCCTTCGTGCATGTGCTTTGAGATTTGTTCGGAAGTGGTCGAGGCAATAATTTATCCATAGGAGCAATTTCAAATGGTCTCCTCCCTCACCTCATCTCGAATTACTCCTATGATGCACCGCTGATGTGGTGCATCTGGTATAGAGTATAATTTTTCATGAGAATGGTAGAGAAAAATCTCTGGTCCAATTCGATTGGGAGTTTGATTCATGTTGGCTTGTAGACTGTAGGCAAGGAATTGAGTAGGCCAGCAAATCTAGTTTCTACAAGATATTCTTACTAGCTGCTAGAATATCCAAACAAATCTATATTATTTAAGGTTCTTTATTGAAGATGGATGATGTCTATAAATATTGGAAATTTGTGTAGGTTGCTGTATATTGCAAACAGAATATATGATGAATAATGAGATGTAGATATGGATTAAAATCCTAAACCTTTCTCAATCATAAGTACCTATCTAGTGCTAATTGCTCCTTAAATTTAGATCTTACTAGTGTTTTATTTCTTCGAGAATGGGTTTCCTTCTCCTCTATGTGTTTTGCAATTGAGGAAGAGATTGCAATCGCTAGATATTGCAACCTAAACTAATTCATGAAATTTGCTTGTTTAGTGGTGATGCAACAACAAGATAATGCTTCAACGACTTAAAAATATCGATAATGTATATATAAAAATGGTACCTTCATCCATACTCAAGAAAAAATATTGCTCTACCATATTAAACATTTAGATGGAGTATAATGACCTTCATTAGCCATTATAAGGGAAAAAATTAGATAATAACAACAAAGCAATTCATGGATAGCATCTGCTTGCACAGAAATCTCTTTATTTTTAGCACTAAAATGTAAAATAGTCTGTATTGTGGTATAGGAGGGAGGACATCATTAGTCTCATATTGGTTGTGAGTCAAGGAAGACTCTGATTTTTATAGAATGTGATCTTCTCTACCCCATGAGGCACCTTTTGAAGGACAACATAGTAAGGCTCTATGCTATAACGGTTAAAGATTGAAGCAAACAATACCTCACATATGCAGGGGTGGAGATTGATCCACTCGAATCGTGAGCCCTTGACCACAATATTGGCATGCTAGGAAAGGGGCCGATATGCCTCAGACATACTATGGTGCACCTCCCGCAACCTTGTTCAAAGTCTCCATTGACTGGGGGGCTATATTGTAATATAGGAGAGAGGATATCATTTGTCCAACATTGATTGTGAGTCAAGAAAGACTCTGATTTATATACGATAGGATCTTCTCTTCCCTATGGGTATCTTTTGAAGGGCACAACCATGAGGCCCCATGCTACAGCGGCCGAGATCAAAGCGAATAATATCTCATATATATATATAGGAGCAGAGATCGAATTGTGCGAACCGCAAGCCCTTGATCGCAATAATTTGCTACTTTCATGTGATTCTAAGACAATTTAATTTAAAGAGATTTGTCTCTTTTTTGTGTCTAAGAGAAATAGGATTAAGAATTGTAATTAATGGGTGATATAAATTGGTGTTTCCTGGAATATTATGTTATAGTTAAGTAATCTTATATAAATCAATAACCAATTAAAATATTTTACCTTTTTTGATCAACAAGTGGTTCGAAGAGCTTGAAAATCTTACTTTTTAAAATAATATTTATACATTAGCATCAAATCTTAATTATCCATTGGTAAAGTAATAGCTTGAATAACATTTATTTATATATCAAACATAATATGATAATAAATAAGAAAATTATAAAATTTAAAATATAAATAATTTTAATAATTTTTTTGTCAGTCGGCACATGTAATACGCATGCCATCCAACTAGTAGTTCGAAAAGGTCACTGAACTAGTTTGTTATATTCCACTTGCTCTCCATGCTTCTATTTATCATGCAATTTCTGATACAAGCTTCAAATCAACTGAAGCAGCTTAGCATAACTTGATCTAGAATGGATAGACTTGAAAAGTTTATATAAATACTAGGACACTATATGTTGTGAGAGAAGCTCACTAATCAGGATCAATTCTCCATTGGGATGCACCCAAGATGATGTGATGAGTCACATCCGTTGTAAACCTAGGGACCACTAATTCGATCAGCAGCATAGATGAAGCCTGCATCTGACATCCGCAATTAACAATCTTAATTCAGAAAAGATGGAGAATATTTCTCCTACGACAAAGAACAGAAGTGGCTTAACGACCTATAAAGCTAGACTTAACAAACTCATAGATTCCGACTAGTGACCTATGGGCTCAACCTCTAAATAAAAGAGATACGATGGGGACCCAGAGGTAAGCAAACAAGAATACTCAAGAGTTCTCACTCCACTCTCCGACTATTGTGATCTTTTCTCTCTATTTTTCCAAACTCCGACTAACTTAAGTATCCAAGGGTCCTCCACCAAAACATCCTAATGAGTGCGAACTTTTTTGTAGGTATCCTTCGATATTGTAGATCTCAACCGCATTTAGCTCCAGCCTCATCAACACCTCCTGGAGTTTTGCGTAATAAATTGGCACTAGAGGAAGACCACAGGCTCTTTGGAAGAAAAAAATATGGTGCAAATGAGAGCACAAAACTTCGCCAGCTCCCCCAACAATTCGTCCATCGCAACTAGAGCAATGCTGCTTGTGGATCCACTACAATATAATCTCCAACCATAATAGACCAACCATCATTCGATGCTCTGGCTCACCAGATCTAGGTATTGACTGGTGCTATGTAGCGACTCCAACAAGTGATGGAGTAGCAACAACATCCTTCTCTTTTCTTTTTGTTTTGTGCCCCCATGTCCCTCCCGTGTGATGACATGGGGACATAAAAAAAGAGATCCTATCAACTAACTTGTTCCGACCTAGGATAATAAGCTCATGAGCTTGGTCTTACTTCACTTCACTATAGAAAATGAAAGAAGATTTTCATATCCAAGCTTAGCTCAACATAGCTTGCTTCTTTTTGGGATGTGAAGCAATGTCAAACCAAAATATCTAATAAGCATAAGCATTAGCTCTCCTTGAAAAAAGATGATCCAGCCCAATACGACTATCTTGTTATGACTTCACTCCAATCACTAGCCCCACCTTCGGCATCCCTCTCCTTGCAGTTAACGTAACGACTTAGGGCATGGCCAGCTCCTATTATGTGATCGACGGTGTGTATAAGGCTCGAAAATGAATTCACCGTCGTATGGCTGATTGGTGATTACTATTGATTTCGACTTCATGTAGACGAGTTGCAACCTGCAATCTGAACTGAGAATAAATTTTTGGAGTTAGCTTTGTTAGAAAATATTCTAAAGTCAATCATTTAGATGATTTGCTCTTTTAATTATATATAATTATAAATTAATAAAAATTATTTGATATTTTTTATCATAAAGTATTATCTTTTTATATAAATTTATGTGCTGTGATGAAGTCTTTAGAACTATATGATAATCAATAAAGGAGATTTATCGAATAATTTTTAAATATATTCGTGATCAAATGATACATCATTAAGAGACGATGACGTCTATCAAGTGTAGATCGTTGTATGCTATATAGGTTGGTTGTCCTCGTAACCAAAGAGTGTGGAGACATTGTATGGCATACAGGTGAGATGTAGGGATACATTGTCACTGAACAAGTGACTTACCTATGGAGTGCTTTGCTATCAAGAGTAGCTCACAAAGGTATAGACATAAGTATCCCTTCGATCTGAGATCACCATAGTGACTTGCAAGCAACTCACTGTGTTTTGGTATCGGACTATCTGTATTTTTAATATAGTGACGGAAAGCTACTAGATACAGTCAAGTACTTATGAAGTCCATGTATGGATCAAGATGGGATTGACCCTTCTAATTATAGAAGATAATGCATCACTGTATTTTAATTTAATAATTTTGAACTGAATAATCCATATAATAGATTTGAAAGATTAAAATATAATATGGATGACTCTTTAGGTTGACAGTTAAATTCCAAGTCATCCTTGACATTCAGGATCAAAAGATGAATTATGTGATAACCATATGCATTGATTTTTGAATATTACCTTGCATATATTCGATCTATCCGGATGTCAAAAATCATTACTAGATAGTAATTTGATTGGTACAAAAATAATTTTTGTACTATCGGCTTAGTGTTCGAACCTATGAAGTCACGCATAAAGTCAAGCAATGTAGAAAAAAATTGACCTAAGTCTATGAGTTCAATTTGAAATATGTAACTTGATTAACAAATAGATTAGCTTAATTGAGAATTAACTTAAGGGTCATATGGGATTAAACAAGTTGACTATGTCTAGCTAGCATAGACATGAGATTCAGATTTAATTTTGAAGATGATATTAATCTGATCAATGATCCAAGAGATTATGAGAGAGTTAATTTATTCTAATTAATTTCTATTAGATCTGATTTAATTAAAAATAATTAGATTAAAAATTTCAAGTTAGACTTGAATCAAAATCTTAATTAGATTAGGATTGACTGCTTCAATTGGTTCGAATCAGGATCGAATCATTAGAATCAAATTTGAGCATATTTGGTTTAGAACCAAAGAGTCTCAAAGAGCAAGACTCTCTCTCATAAGAATGACCAACGAAGGAGGGGGTGGTGTTTTTTTTTTTCTTCTCCACTTCATTCCTTGCGTGCGTTAAAAATTGGCGCAAGGGGTTAGCATCCTTTCCTTACATGGTCTCCTCCTTGGATAAGGTTAGGACTCCTAACCAATATGGTATTTGATAAATTTTTGGGACATCAACTATAAAAGGGAGGGACCACATAACCATCGATAAGAAGAAAAGATTTTGTGCGACAAAAGATTCAAGTGACCGTGAGATTGGAAGGGTGGTGCGACTAAAAACTAGGAGGGGCTTTCTTCTTGGCATGGGTTTATCCTAGGCACTGATTTTTGGCATGAATAATCTCATTCAAGGTGCTCCCCAGTTGTGAGATAAGATCTCATCCCTTTCCAATATCTCTCCTAAAAATTGATGCAAAGAGATCATCTCTCTTCCCTATGGAGTTTGGCGTGCGCACAAAGTAGAAGACCTGGATTTCAGACCTCGCAAGGCATCGGATCCAAGCCACCTCTGGAGATTTGATCCTTATTCCACTGTAATCAAGATAATTCATAATTATTATGTATGCTTTTGAATATAAAAATTATTAAAACACATCCTGGCGATCCGATTAGATCGGATACTTTCCTTCAAATGGTATCAAGCAGGATTGATACATTTATGCATAGTTAATTTTTTTTGATATTTTATATAGATATATGATCAGATTTTTATGTAGAACATTACATTTGATTTAGACCTATTAGTTAAAAATCATTTGATCTGATTTTGATTCAATTTCAAGAATCTAATCAACGGTTGATGATGGTTAGTTATAAATCTATTATAGCAGAATTTTTTGATACAGATTTTTACTGAAATAATAATCAAATTAAAATTTATTTTAAATATATTTTAATAAATTTTTATATTATTATTTTGAATTAAAAGTTAAATTTAATAAAATTGAATTGAATCTATTTTGATGGATTTTTAGATCTGATTTTAAGCAAAAATCTATATAACACAAAATCAGATCTAACTAAATTTTAATTTTATGCATTCATATATGTGTTTGAATCATTTTTTATAAAATTTTAGATCTAATTTAAAATTTTATATACTATATAAAAGTAGATTTAGATCTAAATTTATATAAAATTTATTTAAATTAATCTGATTATTGATCTAATTAGATTAGATACGTAACATGCATGAATGATCATGTTTAGTACAAGCCTGAATTTTTGATTATTGCATATGTAGATGCAATTAATATTTAAAATAAGATTTCAAATCTTAATAGCTTAATACTCAAATTGAGATGATCATTAGATCGTCCGATCATAAGAAGAAGTAGAGATTGAGTTTCTCTCTTACTCATTCGACGGATTCTCTTATGACGTGTAGGGATGCCACTGTGATCAAGTCTCATAAGAAGAATAGCAAAAAAAAATTTAAAATTACTTTATCATGAATATATTTAATTAGATCTAAAATATTTATAATTAATTATAATTTTAATAAAATTAATTCAAATATAAAAATTATTTTAAGATCTGAATTATAGTTACATATGATTAGTCGATAGAGATCTAAATTATGCTATGATGCATGTAATGTACATAAGTAATTTATATCAAATTTATACATATTTAATTGTTAAACATAGATCTGAAAGTTAATTTTAAGATCTAAAAATTGTATGATATATGATGTTTGCTTTACTTAAAATCTAGTAGAATAGTTTTACAGACTGAAATATATTTCGCATACTTAATTTGAAATTAAGTAATCTTATTTGAGAACTGAAAGGTATTAAGACACCTCATAAATCGATGGGCCATAGGTTAGCAAATCAGGACTTCTAACTGGATAGACCTAGGGTTAGAAATAAATATGATCAATTAGAGAAATTGATTAAATCTAATCAAGATTGAGTTAGATTAGTTAGAATTTCTTTAAGATCAACTTAATAGTTTAGCTTGATCAAGTCCATATTTTTAACCATACCAGATGACCTGATTATGGCTCAATGGTTTAGCCTGAGTCTTTTGGTGGAGCAAATCAAAACTAATTGAACAATTGGTGTCTAAGGTAAGTTTGGCAATATTGCTTGGCAATATGATTGATGGTTTTTAATTGGTAGTCTGTTACCTGATCATTTCGATGGTGTCTAAGACAAGCTGAGACAGATCCTCCCATCGATCTCACTTATCTGCCAATACGATAGATTATATTTTGACTAGGTCACTAAATGATTTAGCTAACCCATGCCATTAAGGTAAATCAATATGACTGATTTAGGTGTCTCTAGACTAGGCTTGTCTCTAGTCCTCTTTATGACTTGATGAAGTCATAAGAGAATTTATAACTTGCTAGTTGATCTCTTCTCTTATTCTCAAATCATTAAATTAGATCGACTGAGTTAGGTGCTGTTGGACCAGCTTGTCTATAGTCTCTTTATGATTTGATGAAATCAATGAGAGGATTTAAATTGTCTGTCAATTGCTTGTCAAAATAATATAACCAAATTTTTAAATTATTAGATCCATAAAATGAGGTAGTTATTGGGATAACTAGATCATAGTCTTCCATTAAAGTGGATGATAATGGGTCCAATATCTAGATAAGCATTGCAGACCCATAGGCCTAGTGTTTATTTGGATATTAAAATTATCATTATTATATAATGGCTCGTTGTGTCTCTCTGATGGGTGGTCAAGTTAACCGACCATAGTCGATCAATCATTTGTTAGTTAGATGGGCTAGCTATGTCATGTTAATGGTTGGACATAACCAGGATTTCAATAGAGGCCCTAGCTATGAAATAAATCTAGAAAAAATTACTAAAATTATTTAAAAAATAATTAATTAAAAATCTATCGATAAATAACATGGGTTGGTCGGTCATAGTCGGATCCATGTACAGTCTGTGTAGATTCTAGTACCCGCTAAGAATTAAAGTAATTCTTCGAATTGGAGATAAAGGCTATCAATTGTATAAAATAGTGAAAGAATCTTTAGACTAAAGTTCCAAGTCTTTAGGATTAAATAATTCATATCCTAATAGGTCTTTTATTTTTTTTAGTGATGACTAGTAGTTTATCGCTCACTCACTGTTGGAAAGTGATAAGTTTATAGGATCTTATTTCGATAATTGGTATCGAAAGTTGAAAATAGTTCTCAAGCACGAGAGATCCTATATGTGATTATAAATCCAGCATCTACAGTACCAGCTCTCAATGCTGATGCGATATTAGAGATACTTATCAGAAGTAGCTCAGTGACTGTATGACAGTACGTTATATAATGAGAGTTGTTATGAGTGACGAGTTTAGTTATAAATTCGTTGATGCTCAACTGAAGAAATGCTTCAAATATGAATAAATCTTTTAGTATACTTAAAGATTTGTCCTCAACTGGGCATCAGTCCTCTAAGAAGGAAAAAAATACAAGGTGCAAAATTACCGTGCTGATCCTAAGCAGTCTAAGGTAAACTAGAGTCAGCAGAAATGGACAAGTCTAAAAGAGAAATCAGCAAAGTATTACTGAATAAGATACTTATATGATAACACCTTATAATTTCTCTATCTATGATACTACTACCTGGGTATTGGATATTGAAAGTTCGATTCATATCTGCAATTGTTGTAGGGACTTCAGGTTAGTAAAATTTAAAAAGAGCGAACGATTTCTGAATGTTGGAGATGGAAGAGCTATTTTAGTTCTAGCTATAGAAAAATTCAGCTTGCTCTCAATTCAAATATCATTATTTTAGATGACTGTCATTATTGTCCATCTTTCTTATGAATATTATTTTCATAGGTCTTTTGGCCAAGGATGGTTATCATTTTTTTATAAAAAAAATTACTGTGATATCATTATGAATGATGTCACAGTTATGCATGGATAATTAAAAATATTATTTACACATTATCACAACCTGTTAGTACGATATACACATCGAACAAATGATCAAAATAGATAATATCATAGATGCCTACCTTTGGCATTATAGGCTCGGACATATAAATAAGAATAGGATAAACAGGTTAACTAAAGAGAGAATCCTCAATATCAATGATTGTGAATCATTATCGATCTGTGAGTTCTATCTTCTTAGGAAGATGATCAGGTCATCTTTACTGAAAAGGATGAACGAGCCCGTGATGTTCTAGATCTAGTACATAGTGATGCATGTGGATCTATGAACATAGACGTCAGAGGAGGATATTACTTCTTCATTATATTTATGACGACCTATCGAGGTATGGATACGTCTACCTTATGAAACACCAGTCCGAATCATTTGAAATGTTCAAATGATTCCGTAATAAGGTAGAAAAATAAATTAAAAAAATATTAAAATTTTTGATTAGACTGAGGAGGTGAATATCTTCTAATGAGTTTTTGACATATTTAGGAGAGAATGAGATTCTCTCACAATGGATCCTTCCGAAGACACCACAGCATAATAGGGTGTCAGAAAGGAGAATCAAACTCTATTAGATATGGTTTGTCTATGATGAGATTTGTAAATCTTCGATCTCTTTTTGAGGTTATACACTTGAGACTGTGTGCTATATTCTTAACAATATTTCGAGCAAATCGATCACAAAAACTCCATATGATATGGACTGAACATAGGTCGACACTCTCTCACCTTAGGGTTTGGAGTTGTCCAACTTATACAAAATGTTTACAGACCGACAAGCTCAGATCTAGGTCCGATAAGTATTATTTTATGGGATATCTAAAAGAAATAAAGGATATTATTTTTATCTTGCTGAGGAATAAAAGTTATTGGTCAGCAATAAGACAATCTTTTTTAAAAAAAATTCTTAGTGAAGGAACTAATGCCTTTAAGATTGAACTTGATGAAGTTCAATCGATAGAAGAACCAACACAAACAAATAAAATATAAAATCGGATTTGATTAAATCAAATCCAGAGCCCATTGTTAAGGCATCTTTAAGGAGATTTGGTACAGTACTGCATCAGTCGGATAGATACTATGATTTTTTGATCTGAAATAATGATCCTGTTGAACTCGATGAGAACGACGAAGATCCGATCACCTATATGGATGCCATGCAAAGTCCGGCTCTGAAAAATGGTTTGAGACCATGAAATTCGAGTTGGAGTCCATAGAGATCAATAGTGTATGGACACTTGTTGATCCATCTGAAGGAATTAAATCCATAAGGTGTAAATAAATATTCAAAAGAAAAAGAGGCACGGATAGGAAGGTGGAGACCTATAAAGTCTGTTTGATTATCAAGAGATATCATCCATGTTATGGTATTGACTATGATGAGATATTTTCTCCTGTGGTAATGCTGAAGTCTATTCGGATTATGCTTATGATAGCGGCACACTTTGATTATGAAATTGACAAATAGATGTCAAAATTAGTTTTCTTAATGAAGAGCTAGAAGAAGAGGTATATATGATACAACCTGAAGTGTTCACATCCATAGATGAATCAAAGGTGTACAAACTTAGAAATCCATTTATGAATTGAAGCTGACATCTCGAAGTTGGAATATGCATTTTGATAAATGATCAAAACGTATGGCTTCGTTAGGAATGGAGAAGAATCATATATTTATAAATAGACTAATGTTCTGTAGTCATCTTCCTTATACTATATGTAGATGACATATGTTAATAGAGAATGACGTTCCTACTTTATAAAGTGTAAAGCTTTGTCTATCTTCACAGTTCGTTATGAAAGATTTGAGAGAAGCATCCTTATCCTAGAGATGAAGATCTATATAGATAGATCTAAGAGACTGCTTGGATTGTCTCAATCCACGTACATCGATACCATGCTGAAACTGTTCAGTATGGAGAATTTTAAAAAAGACTATCTTTTGATAGGTCATGGAATTATTTTTTTAAGAATGATTATCCGACAACTCCACAAGAGAGAGAGCATTTTAGTAGAATCTCATATATTTTGATAGTGGATCTATCATGTACGTCATAACATATATGAGTCAGATGTAGCACACTCACTAGGGATAGTAAAAGGTACCAGTCTGATCCGAGAGAGAATCATTGGAAGGTTGTAAAGACAATCTTTAAGTATTTAAAAAATACTAAGGACCAATAGCTTATCTATAGAGATACTGACTTAAAACTTGTAGGATATACTGATTTCAATCTTCAGTCAGATCATGATGAACAGCAAGAGCATGTCAGGTTATGTGTTTACCCTTAATGGAGGAGCAATCTACTAAAAAAGTTTTAAGAGACTATGACGTCTATCAAGTGTAGGTCGTTGTATACCATATAGGTTAGTTGTCCTCATAATCAAGGAGTGTGGAGACATTAGTATAGCATATAGATGAGATGTAAGTGTTGCTCCTTGAATTGATTTTAATGATTATTTGAGGGGGTTACTAATGATTTTGGCTTGGAAAAAGATTTATTGTATTTCAGGAGCAAAAATCATAATTTTATCAAGTTCTGATTCGAAAGCCTCAAGAACAAGAATAGAAGATTTATGATCTATTGGATACAATTTCATATTTTTTGGATGTGTATTTTGAGAAAAAATCAAATTTAAAGAAAAAAATCGACCCCTAGGGTCGATCCCTGTCAAAAGGGCTAAATGGCATGTTATTTTTGGCTGACACATCCAAAGGGGATGACCCTATGAGTCGACTTCTATTATTGTACAAGTCAAAGATACAGAACAGTGACTTTCTGTTCTACGCCACAGAAGTCGACCCTATGAGTCGACCCCTGTGACGAAAAATCTCTGTAATGACTAGTTTTTCAACTCATTTTGATCATATTTAATATTCATTTAATACACTCCAATGGCTCTAATCCTATCCAGATTACTCTTCACCATCTATTGAAGATATAAAGGCACTTAAAGGAGAGAAAAAGCAAGGTTTTTCAAGCATTCATTTCAGTCCTAAAGAAAAAGCCTTCTTCAAGCAAAAGAAGCTTTCATTTCAAGTTCACCAACCCCTCAAGAGCTCATTCAAGTCTTCAACAATCCTGAGAAAAATTAGAAAAGCTTCTTCCTTATTGTGTAAAGTGTATTTAAAGTTTTAATTTGCTCATTAAAGGAGCTAAACTTATATTTCTATGTGATTAACTCTTATACTCTGTTTTTATCTTGATCCTTAGTTTTGAAAGGGTTTCAAAACTTGGAAAGATTGGTACGAACCTTGAATCGGATTGTATTTGAATTGGCTTGTACCCAAAAAATAAATATTTTAGCTTGGGATAGCTAGAGTCGGAGGTACCGACGTAGTATTCTTGTTGAATACGTTTTAATGAATTTAAATTCTCAAGTAGGAGCTTGGAGAGTAGATGTATGTGCAAGGTTGGCACTGAACCACTATAAATCTTGATTGTTTGTGTTGTGCTTACTTACTCTCTTTCTAAGTTTCTTTATTTTTTTGCATTCTTAGATCTCATTTCTACACCTTGCTTAAATCAATTTCTACATATAACTTGCTCATTATTATTTAATTCTTGTGGTTCTAAATTAACTTTAAAATTTCAAAAAACCCAATTCACCCCCCTCTTGGGTTGCATACCTGGACAACAAGTGGTATCAGAGCTCGGTGCTCTAGCCTTATTTTGATTTAACCATCAAAGAGCCAAAGATCTATGACAACTCAAGTTGGTGCTTCACTAGTCGAGGGGCAGTCCATAAACCGACCTTCATTTTTCAATGGGTCAAACTACACCTATTGAAAAGCTCGAATAAAAATCTTTATTCAAGCACTTGATTATGATATGTGGAGTATCATAGTTAATGGACCACACACACCCACTAAGATAATTGATGATGTAGAATCAACCAAATCCGAAAGAGAATGGGATGAGGTTGACAAGAAAATGGCTCAACTCAATGTCAAAGCCATGAATGTTTTATATTGTGCTTTAAATGCTAATGAATTTAATCGCATTTCAACATGTATGTCGGCTAAAAAAATATGGGATAGATTAGAAGTAACACATGAAGGCACTAACCAAGTTAAGAAATCAAAAATTAACATGCTTGTACATAAATATGAACTCTTTAAAATGAAGCATGATGAATCAATAACTGAAATATTTATGTATTTTATGGATATTATTAATGGTCTAAAAAGTTTTGGTAAGTCTTATTCTAACAGTAATCATATGAGAAAGATTCTTAGATTTTTACCAAGGATTTGAGAGGCCAAAGTGACCGCAATCTAAAAAGTCAAAGATCTGAATATTTTACCCTTGGAGGAGCTTCTAGGATCGCTAATGACACATGAGCTAAGCATAAAACAACATCAAGAAGAAGATGTCAAGAAGAAGAGGATAATCGCCCTCAAATCCACTGCTCAACTCGATAAAGAATCTGATGAAACAGAAAATGAAGAGCAAAATGAAGAAATTGCCCTCATCACTAGAAGGTTTAAAAGATTTTTTGAAGAAAAAAAAATAAGAGATGAGGAAGAGGCCACCTACAAAAGGAGAGTATGACAAAGAGAAGGATAAGGAGCAGCTCCTTATTTGTTATGAATGTAAGAAGTCGGGGCACTTTAGGTCTGAATATCCATAACTTAAGAAAAATCTCAAGAAGTACAAGAAAAAGACTATAGTAGCTACATGGAGTGACAGTGATGAGTCAAGCTTCGAAGAAGAAGATTCACATGAGCAAGCCAACTTGTGCCTTATGGCACATAAAAATGAGGTAAATACTGAAACTCTTGATGACTTTACTTTTGAAGAACTTCAAGAAGCATTTTATGATCCAATTGATGATCTAAAGAAGTTAGGGGTAAAGAATAAAGAATTGAAATCAAAGAATCAATCTTTACTAAAAGAAAATGAGATTATGTCAAATGAAAAATTGGTCTTGACACAAGAAAATTTGAACTTAAAAAATAAAATTGCTAAGTTAAAACTCATGGTAGAAAAGTTCACTCTAAGTTCAAATAAACTTCAAATGATACTTGATAATCAAAAGGCCGTTTATGATAAAGCCGATCTTGGTTGTAACCCTTTAAAGAAATAAAAATTTTTGAAAAATATCTATGTAAACTCATCAAGCAATAAGTTTTTAAATATTACTTGCTTTAAATGTGGTAAAGTAGGATACAAATCCTATACATATTTCTCTAGGAAATTTGAAAATTTTAATGTGAAGAAAATATGGGTTCCAAAAGGAACCATTGTGACTAACCAAAAAAGATCCAAGAAAACTTGGGTACCTAAAGTCAGAACTTGATTTTTGTATGCAGGTGTGTCTTACATCCTAAAAAATAAATCAAAAATAATATCTTGATAGCGGGTGCTCAAGACACATGACCGGTGATGAATCCCAATTCATTACACTTGATGCAAAAGATGGAGGGATGGTCACCTTTGGAGATAATAGTAAAGAAAAGATTATCGGTATAGGTAATATTGGTATCACTCCCTTCAAATTTATTGAAAATATTTTATTAGTAAATGGTTTGAAACATAATCTATTAAGCATCAGTCAATTTTATGATAAAAGGTACAAAGTTATTTTTGAATTTTTATTATGCATAGTAACTAGTCCCAATGATGAAGGCATTAAATTTGTTGGGCATAGACATGGTAATGTTTATATGGTAGATTTGAATAATCTTTTCAAGATAAACATGCAATGTCTAGTAGCCTTGAATGCCAAAATTAATGAGACTAGTTGGCTTTGGCACCGTAGGCTTGCACATATTAGCATGCATTCACTTTCAAAACTTATTAAAAAAAAATTTATTACCGATTTACTTAAATTGAATTTTGAAAAGGATAAAATTTGTGATGCATGCCAACTGGATAAACAAATAAAAGTCTCATTCAAATCTAAAAATATTGTTTCAACTTCTAGGCCATTACAATTATTGCACATGGATTTATTTGGACCCACTAGAACTACTAATTTAGGTGAAAAATGTTATGATTTTATAATTATTGATAATTTCTCTCTTTTTACATGGATTTTTTTTTTAGCACATAAGGATGAAACTTTTCATGTGTTCTCAAAATTTTATCGAAGAGTTACTAATGAAAAAAAAATTTTAATTCAAAATATTCGAAGTGATCATGGAACTGAATGTGAAAATCAAGATTTTTAAAAAAATTTTTATTAAAAAAATATTGACCATAACTTTTCAGCACCAAAGACACCCCAACAAAATGGGGTAGTAGAAAAGAAAAATAGAACCCTTTAAAGAAATGGCCCGTACCATGCTATGTGAAAGTAACCTCCCAAGATACTTTTAGACAGAAGCAATTAACACGGTATGTTATATTTTAAACCATACTTTAATTAGACCAATCTTAAAGAAAACACCCTATGAGCTTTGGAAAGGAAGAAAACCAAACATTGCATTCTTTCATATTTTTGGTTGCCGATGTTTTGTTTTGAACAATGGTAAAGAGAGATTAGAAAAATTTGATGCAAAATTTGATGAAGTTATTTTTCTTGATTACTTCTCTTCTAGCAAAGCTTTTAGAGTTTTTAACAAAAGAACTTTAGTAGTAGAGGAGTCAATACATGTTGTTTTTTATGAGACTTATGATCTTCCTTCAAAGAAGAGTGAAGGTATTGATGATGCAGATCCTCTTATAAAAGGAATGAAGGAGCTCACCCTAAAAGACTCAACAATCCAAAATGAAGAAGAACATGAAAGCAAACAAGAGAATGAATGTGAAGAACAACAAGAACAACCTCAAGGTACAAATGATCTATCTAAAGAATGGAGGTATGATCACAATCACCCCAAAGAACTAATCATTGGTGATCCTACATATGGAGTAAGAACTCATTCTTCACTTAGAGATGCATACAATAATTTTGTATTTGTTTCTCATTTTGAACCTAAAACCATAGATGAAGCTGAAAAATATTATAATTGGATAAATACAATGTAAGAGGAACTTAATCAATTCGAAAGAAATAACGTATGGACTCTAGTATCAAGACCTAAAAACTATCCAGTAATTAGCATAAAATAGGTATATAGGAATAAATTGGATGAACATAAAAATATAATTAGGAATAAAGCAAGATTGGTTGCAAAAGATTATAATCAAGAAGAGAGAATTGATTTTGATGAGACCTTTACATCTATTGCTAGATTAGAAGCAATTAGGTTTTTTACTTGCATATGCATACTTTATGAATTTTAAGTTATTCCAAATGGATGTCAAAAGTACTTTTTTAAATGGTTATATTGCTGAAGAAGTATATGTAGAACAACCCTTCGATTTTGAAAATCATGCTTTTCCTAATCATGTTTTCAAATTAAACAAAGCTTTATATGGTTTAAAACAAGCACCTAAAGCTTGGTATGAAAGATTAAGTAAATTCTTGCTTAATAATGATTTTTCAAGAGAAAATATAGATACAATCTTTTTCATTAAAAGAAATCATGATAATATCTTACTTGTATAAATATACGTTGATGACATTATATTTGGGTCTACTAATGAAACTCTTTGTCAAAATTTTGTTAAGCTCATATAGAAGGAGTTCGAGATGAGCATGATGGAGAACTTACATTCTTCCTCAGACTCCAAATCAAACAAACAAAGGAAGGGATCTCCATCATCCAAAGCAAGTACACAAGAGAACTACTCAAAAGATTTGGAATGGAGGCTCCAAAGCAATTGGTACCTCCATGAGCCCATTATGTAATCTTGACAAGGATGAAGGAGGTAAAAATGTAGACTCAAAATTTTATAGAGGCATGATTGTTCTTTATTGTATTTAACTGCTAGTAGATCATATATTATATTTAGTATTTATTTGTGTGCACGCTTTCAATCAAATCCAAAAGAACCATATTTAAATACAGTTAAAAAAATTCTTAAATATTTAAAAGATACACAAACTCTAGGATTATGGTATTCTAAGACTCATCAATTGACTTAATAGGATATTCAGATGCCGATTTTGCTGGATGTAGATTAGATAGAAAAAGTACTAATGAACATATCAATTTCTAAGAGTTAACTTAATCTCTTGGTTTAACAAGAAGTAAAATTTGATGGCACTGTCTATCGCGAAGTCAAATACATTATAGTCGAAGTTGCTGTGCTCAAATCTTGTGGATTAACAACAACTTGAGGACTTTGGCATCAAACTCAATGAAACTCCTATAAGATGTGATAACACTAGTGCTATTAATCTAACTAAAAATCTAATTCAGTATTTAAATTAAAATATATTAAATTAGACATCATTTTATAAGAGAACATTCCAAAATAATAATATAATTTTGATTATGTTGTACTTGAAAAATAATTGACTGACATCTTTATTAAGGCCTTAAGTGAAGATAGATTTATGAAATTAGGAGAGAACAAGGAATCCTTGATCCATCACTTAATATCTTTCTGATTCCAAGTTTCTTTTTGCCAAAAATTCATTGAACCAAATTTTGAGCTCAATTCTCATCTCTCCTTTCTTAAAAGTTCAAAACTATCCTTCATATGATCAATCTCTCAAATAGACACCCTTCCCTAAAGTTTCAAATTTTTTTAAAATTTTTTCATCATTTTTTTAAAATTTTCCAGCTTTGAGTCGACCCCCAGGGTCGATCCTAGGTAAACTTGTAATTTTCATTAAAATCCATCGGGTGCTCTTTTTATTGAAAAATCTTCATTTGTAAAGGAGCCGACCCTTTTTGTCTTTCGTCTTCCTCATCCCACCGAACAAAACCTCCTCCCTCTCACTCTCTCAACCAAAAAATCCTTAAAATCCCTCTTCCCACGGATTTCCCCTTCAAATCGTCCTTTTAGGAACTAAATTCCTTTTCCTTTTCTTCTTCGTTTGGGCGGATTAAGCTTACCTTAGCTTCAAATCTCTTCTCCAAACCGACGGTCTATCTCTCCAAAATTCTTATTTTCCTCTAAAATCCTTTCCACTCACCTCTCATTGGTCTTTAAGCTGTTTGCAAGTCTCTCTTGTCCAAAATGGCTCCCAAATTGAAGCTACCGCAGAGAAGAAAGTCTGTCGTGGGTTAGAAAGGATGTACGTAGAAAAAGAATGGAAGCCGAGCCCTCTCCTGCTCCAACCCCAGTCAGGTCCTGCTCCAGCTTCTTCACAGTCCCACTCAGTCCAACAAGGTACCTTTCCAATCGAAAAGTAGAACCAAAAGAATATAGATTTTAAGTTTTTTGAAAAGAGGGTTCTCAATTGGATCAAAAATTAAAAATCAAGGATGGGAGTTTTTACTGTCTATTGAAGGAAAATACTTATGTTGATTTGGTCAGAGAATTCTATTTGAATTAAGTTACTTACAATGAACAGTAAAGTCTTTAGTGAAAGTGTTAATATTGTTCTTGATCCATTGCAATTTGAGACAAATCTTGCACTTGCCTTGTGAAGGTTATACTCATATGGAGCTCCAATAAAGAAGAGGGACTAAGTGTTATTTTTAGGAAGACATTTACTGAAATTTAAATAAATTAGAAGCAAAGATTCTTTCAGTAGAGATTAGACTTTTGCATCATATGGTTACCAAACTTTTTATCCCTAGGAGTGGCAGACATGACTCTTATCTGGTAGGATATTGCATATGTACATGTGATCACAGACCCCTTGAACCTTCCTACTTGATGTTTGAGGCCATGAGAGAGACCTAAATAGGTCTAAGGCTCACCTGCCTTATGGTATGGCACTCACCCTGATCTTTAGGAGGTTGGAGTCTGTTTTGAGGGGAGGCAGTCACCAGATTATCACATTCTGACACCATCAACCGCCACACACTGCATCGCATGGTTTTTCAAAGACTGATGGTGGTTGGTCGAAGGGTGTTGAGGAGAGAGCAGAGGAGAGAGAGAGAGGAGACATCTTCACCTCCTCGTGATCACAGAGCATCTCCTGATATTCAGTTCGTGTCTGATCACGAGGCTGGTCCCTCAGAGTCAGTGAGGAGGGATGCTTCTGTACCACAGTCAGAGCAGAGTAGATCCTTCAGAGATCAGACTTGCAGATGATCAGATTGAGTTGAATGCCAGGTTGCTTCCATTTTATCCCAGCAGTTTGCCACCTCAGGTTTTACTCAGAGGATGACATCTCAGGCTGTTTCAGACCAGACTTGATCCCTCATATCTCTACTATCTTTCAGATGCTTACAGCTCAGTCCGTACGATTGAGGAGCTTGAGGGATATATTCTGAGACTGACGGACAGAGTTTTAGATTTGCAGAGGCAGGTATTAGCCTTAGCCCATCCCAGCCGCAAGAGAACATCATGGAGGTCTCCAACCTGTCTGCAGAGGTGGCTAGGCTTCGAGGTTTTGAGAGTGGCTTTGATTTTTTGAGGAGAGAGATCAGGGGCTCCAGTGAGACTGTCTCTACTCAGATTGTGCCTGATGCAGTCCATGTCGAGAGCTTTGGAATAATTGGACACCATCAGACTTTTCTCCTAGCACAGTCCATAGCTTTCAGGCTCCAGGACCTTCTCGCCCTTCTGCTCGTCGGTACTTCTACCCATCGAGCAGACGTGGTCGAGGATGTGCCCGTGGCTTTGATCCTGATCCTCATCATATCTCTGACTCTTCTGATGCCTCTAGCCATGAATTATTAGATCTAGCATAGTTAGTCTTTTATGTCTAGGATCTACTTATGGCCTTTGTATTTGTTGGCTGATTGACTCATGGATAGTTGTATTTTTTGTTATCCATGACTTTTGTATGGCCTATGTATTTTGACTTGACTCGTATGTATTGTGACACATATGTCACTTTTGGATATATATATATATATATGCTTTTATCTTATATGAATGTTTTGGATTGATTTTTATGAATGGCTCAATTGAAAATCTTAATTATGTGATATGAAAAATACCTCATATATGTGCTATGAAATATTATGAATGGCAATATCTTCTATATGAGCAAATTGAAATATCCTTTATGATTGCTATAGTGAGGGGAGTCTTTTTTTTTCTTAAAAAAGTAATGATTAATTGATGTTGTCAAAAAGAGAGTAGAGAAATAAAATCGACAATAAGAAAATTGTCAAAAATTTGTCAAAAAAATAATCTTATAAGCTATTTAAAACTAATCTTCAAACTACTCATGATGCTTTCTATTCAAATAATTGGCTATAATGTTT
>NC_026001.2:86532680-86552237 GCF_000442705.2 Elaeis guineensis | reverse complement strand
TTTGGCGTGCGCACAAAGTAGAAGACCTAGGATTTCAGACCTCGCAAGGCATCGGATCCAAGCCACCTCTGGAGATTTGATCCTTATTCCACTGTAATCAAGATAATTCATAATTATTATGTATGCTTTTGAATATAAAAATTATTAAAACACATCCTGGCGATCCGATTAGATCGGATACTTTTCCTTCAAATGGTATCAAAGCAGGATTGATACATGTTATGCATAGTTAATTTTTTTTGATATTTTATATGAGATATATGATCAGATTTTTATGTAGAACATTACATTTGATTTAGACCTATTAGTTAAAAATCATTTGATCTGATTTTGATTCAATTTCAAGAATCTAATCAACGGTTGATGATGGTTAGTTATAAATCTATTATAGCAGAATTTTCTTGATACAGATTTTTACTGAAATAATAATCAAATTAAAATTTATTTTAAATATATTTTAATATAATTTTTATATTATTATTTTGAATTAAAAGTTAAATTTAATAAAAATTTGAATTGAATCTATTTTGATGGATTTTTAGATCTGATTTTAAGCAAAAATCTATATAACACAAAATCAGATCTAACTAGAATTTTAATTTTTATGCATTCATATATGTGTTTGAATCATTTTTTATAAAATTTTAGATCTAATTTAAATATTTTATATACTATATAAAAGTAGATTTAGATCTAAATTTTATATAAAATTTGTCTAAAATTAATCTGATGTATTGATCTAATTAGATTAGATACGTAACATGCATGAAATGATCATGTTAGTACAAGCCTGAATTTTTGATTATTGCATATGTAGATGCAATTAATATTTAAAATAAGATTTCAAATCTTAATAGCTTAATACTCAAATTGAGATGATCATTAGATCGTCCGATCATAAGAAGAAGTAGAGATTGAGTTTCTCTCTTACTCATTCGACGGATTCTCTTATGAACGTGTAGGGATGCCACTGTGATCAAGTCTCATAAAGAAGAATAGCAAAAAAAAATTTAAAATTACTTTATTCATGATATATTTAGATTAGATCTAAAATGATTTATAATTAATTATAATTTTAATAAAATTAATTCAAATATAAAAATTATTTTAAGATCTGAATTATAAGTTACATATGATGTAGTCGATAGAGATCTAAATTATGCTATGATGCATGTAATGTACATAAGTAATTTATATCAAATTTATACATATTTAATTGTTAAACATAGATCTGAAAGTTAGATTTAAGATCTAAAAATTGTATGATATATGATGTTTGCTTTACTTAAAAATTCTAGTAGAATAGTTTTACAGACTGAAACATATATTTCGCATACTTAATTTGAAATTAAGTAATCTATATTGAGAACTGAAAGATATTAAGACACCTCATAAATCGATGGGCCATAGGTTAGCACAAATCAGGACTTCTAACTGGATTAGACCTAGGGTTAGAAATAAATATAGATCAATTAGAGAAATTGATTAAATCTAATCAAGAGTTGAGTTAGATTAAGTTAGAATTTCTTTAAGATCAACTTTAATAGTTATAGCTTGATCAAGTCCATATTTTTAACCATACCAGATGGACCTGATTATGGCTCAATGGTTTAGCCTGAGTCTTTTGGTGGAGCAAATCAAAACTAATTGAACAATTGGTGTCTAAGGTAAGTTTGGCAATATTGCTTGGCAATATGATTGATGGTTTTTAATTGGTAGTCTGTTTACCTGATCATTTCGATGGTGTCTAAGACAAGCTGAGACAGATCTCCCATCGATCTCACTTATCTGGCCAATACGATAGATTATATTTTGACTAGGTCACTAAATGATTTGAGCTAACCCATGCCATTAAGGTAAATCAATATGACTGATTTAGGTGTCTCTAGACTAGGCTTGTCCTAGTCCTCTTTATGACTTGATGAAGTCAATAAGAGAATTATAACTTGCTAGTTGATCTCTTCTCTTATTCTCAAATCATTAAATTAGATCGACTGAGTTAGGTGCTGTTGGACCAGCTTGTCTATAGTTCTCTTTATGATTTGATGAAATCAATGAGAGGATTTAAAATTTGTCTGTCAATTGCTTGTCAAAATAATATAACCAAATTTTTTAAAATTATTAGATCCATAAAATGAGGTAGTTATTGGGATAACTAGATCATAGTCTTCCATTAAAGTGGATGATAATGGGTCCAATAGTCTAGATAAGCATTGCAGACCCATAGGCCTAGTGTTTATTTGGATATTAAAATTATCATTTATTATATAATGGCTCGGTTGTGTCTCTCTGATGGTGGTCAAGTTAACCGACCATAGTCGAGTCAATCATTTGTTAGTTAGATGGGCTAGCTATGGTCATGTTAATGGTTGGACATAACCAGGATTTTCAATAGAGGCCCTAGCTTATTGAAATAAAATCTAGAATAAAATTAATTACTAAAAATTATTTAAAAAATAATTAATTAAAAATCTATCGATAAATATACATGGGTTGGTCGGTCATAGTCGGATCCATGTACAGTCTGTGTAGATTCTAGTACCCGCTAAAGAATTAAAGTAATTCTTCGAATTGGAGATAAAGGCTATCAATTTGTATAAAATAGTGAAAGAATCTTTAGACTAAAGTTCAAGTCTTTAGGATTAAATAATTCATATCCTAATAGGTCTTTTATTTTTTTTTTAGTGATGACTAGTAGTTTATCGCTCCACTCACTGTTGGAAAGTGATAAGTTTATAGGATCTTATTTCGATAATTGGTATCGAAAGTTGAAAATAGTTCTCAAGCACGAGAGGATCCTATATGTGATTATAAATCCAGCATCTACAGTACCAGCTCTCAATGCTGATGCGATGATTAGAGATACTTATCAGAAGTAGCTCAGTGACTGTATGACAGTACGTTATATAATGAGAGTTGTTATGAGTGACGAGTTTAGTTATAAATTCGTTGATGCTCAACTGAAGAAAATGCTTCAAATATTGAATAAATCTTTTAGTATACTTAAAGATTTGTCCTCAACTGGGCATCAGTCCTCTAAGAGAGGAAGAAAATACAAGGGTGCAAAATTACCGTGCTGATCCTAAGCAGTCTAAGGTAAACTAGAGTCAGGCAGAAATGGACAAGTCTAAAAAGAGAAATCAGCAAAGTATTACTGAATAAGATACTTATATGATAACACCTTATAATTTCTCTATCTATGATACTACTACCTGGGTATTGGATATTGAAAGTTCGATTCATATCTGCAATTTGTTGTAGGGACTTCAGGTTAGTAGAAAATTTAAAAAGAGCGAACGATTTCTGAATGTTGGAGATGGAAGAGCTATTTTAGTTCTAGCTATAGAAAAAGTTCAGCTTGCTCTCAATTCAAATATCATTATTTTAGATGACTGTCATTATTGTCCATCTTTTCTTATGAATATTATTTTCATAGGTCTTTTGGCCAAGGATGGTTATCATTTTTTTATAAAAAAAATTACTGTGATATCATTATGAATGATGTCACAGTTATGCATGGATAATTAAAAAATATTATTTACACATTATCACAACCTGTTAGTACGATATACACATCGAACAAATGATCAAAATAGATAATATCATAGATGCCTACCTTTGGCATTATAGGCTCGGACATATAAATAGAATAGGATAAACAGGTTAACTAAAGAGAGAATCCTCAATATCAATGATTGTGAATCATTATCGATCTGTGAGTTCTATCTTCTTAGGAAGATGATCAGGTCATCTTTTACTGAAAAGGATGAACGAGCCCGTGATGTTCTAGATCTAGTACATAGTGATGCATGTGGATCTATGAACATAGACGTCAGAGGAGGATATTACTTCTTCATTATATTTATTGACGACCTATCGAGGTATGGATACGTCTACCTTATGAAACACCAGTCCGAATCATTTGAAATGTTCAAATGATTCCGTAATAAGGTAGAAAAATAAATTAAAAAATATTAAAATTTTTGATTAGACTGAGGAGGTGAATATCTTTCTAATGAGTTTTTGACATATTTAGGAGAGAATGAGATTCTCTCACAATGGATCCTTCCGAAGACACCACAGCATAATAGGGTGTCAGAAAGGAGGAATCAAACTCTATTAGATATGGTTTGGTCTATGATGAGATTTGTAAATCTGTCGATCTCTTTTTGAGGTTATACACTTGAGACTGTGTGCTATATTCTTAACAATATTTCGAGCAAATCGATCACAAAAACTCCATATGATATGGACTGAACATAGGTCGACACTCTCTCACCTTAGGGTTTGGAGTTGTCCAACTTATACAAAATGTTTACAGACCGACAAGCTCAGATCTAGGTCCGATAAGTATTATTTTATGGGATATCTAAAAGAAACTAAAGGATATTATTTTTATCTTGCTGAGGAATAAAAGTTATTGGTCAGCAATAAGACAATCTTTTTTTAAAAAAAATTCTTAGTGAAGGAACTAATGCCTTTAAGATTGAACTTGATGAAGTTCAATCGATAGAAGAACCAACACAAACAAATAAAATATAAAATCGGATTTGATTAAATCAAATCCAGAGCCCATTGTTAAGGCATCTTTAAGGAGATTTGGTACAGTACTGCATCAGTCGGATAGATACTATGATTTTTTGATCTGAAATAATGATCCTGTTGAACTCGATGAGAACGACGAAGATCCGATCACCTATATGGATGCCATGCAAAGGTCCGGCTCTGAAAAATGGTTTGAGACCATGAAATTCGAGTTGGAGTCCATAGAGATCAATAGTGTATGGACACTTGTTGATCCATCTGAAGGAATTAAATCCATAAGGTGTAAATAAATATTCAAAAGAAAAAGAGGCACGGATAGGAAGGTGGAGACCTATAAAGTCTGTTTGATTATCAAGAGATATCATCCATGTTATGGTATTGACTATGATGAGATATTTTCTCCTGTGGTAATGCTGAAGTCTATTCGGATTATGCTTATGATAGCGGCACACTTTGATTATGAAATTTGACAAATAGATGTCAAAATTAGTTTTCTTAATGAAGAGCTAGAAGAAGAGGTATATATGATACAACCTGAAGTGTTCACATCCATAGATGAATCAAAGGTGTACAAACTTTAGAAATCCATTTATGAATTGAAGCTGACATCTCGAAGTTGGAATATGCATTTTGATAAAATGATCAAAACGTATGGCTTCGTTAGGAATGGAGAAGAATCATATATTTATAAATAGACTAATGGTTCTGTAGTCATCTTCCTTATACTATATGTAGATGACATATTGTTAATAGAGAATGACGTTCCTACTTTATAAAGTGTAAAGCTTTGTCTATCTTCACAGTTCGTTATGAAGATTTGAGAGAAGCATCCTTTATCCTAGAGATGAAGATCTATATAGATAGATCTAAGAGACTGCTTGGATTGTCTCAATCCACGTACATCGATACCATGCTGAAACTGTTCAGTATGGAGAATTTTAAAAAAGACTATCTTTTGATAGGTCATGGAATTATTTTTTTTAAGAATGATTATCCGACAACTCCACAAGAGAGAGAGCATTTTAGTAGAATCTCATATATTTTGATAGTGGGATCTATCATGTACGTCATAACATATATGAGGTCAGATGTAGCACACTCACTAGGGATAGTAAAAGGTACCAGTCTGATCCGAGAGAGAATCATTGGAAGGTTGTAAAGACAATCTTTAAGTATTTAAAAATACTAAGGACCAATAGCTTATCTATAGAGATACTGACTTAAAACTTGTAGGATATACTGATTTCAATCTTCAGTCAGATCATGATGAACAGCAAGAGCATGTCAGGTTATGTGTTTACCCTTAATGGAGGAGCAATCTACTAAAAAAGTTTTAAGAGACTATGACGTCTATCAAGTGTAGGTCGTTGTATACCATATAGGTTAGTTGTCCTCATAATCAAGGAGTGTGGAGACATTAGTATAGCATATAGATGAGATGTAAGTGTTGCTCCTTGAATTGATTTTAATGATTATTTGAGGGGGTTACTAATGATTTTGGCTTGGAAAAAGATTTATTGTATTTCAGGAGCAAAAATCATAATTTTATCAAGTTCTGATTCGAAAGCCTCAAGAACAAGAATAGAAGATTTATGATCTATTGGATACAATTTCATATTTTTTGGATGTGTATTTTGAGAAAAAATCAAATTTAAAGAAAAAAATCGACCCCTAGGGTCGATCCCTGTCAAAAGGGCTAAATGGCATGTTATTTTTGGCTGACACATCCAAAGGGGATGACCCTATGAGTCGACTTCTATTATTGTACAAGTCAAAGATACAGAACAGTGACTTTCTGTTCTACGCCACAGAAGTCGACCCTATGAGTCGACCCCTGTGACGAAAAATCTCTGTAATGACTAGTTTTTCAACTCATTTTGATCATATTTAATATTCATTTAATACACTCCAATGGCTCTAATCCTATCCAGATTACTCTTCACCATCTATTGAAGATATAAAGGCACTTAAAGGAGAGAAAAAGCAAGGTTTTTCAAGCATTCATTTCAGTCCTAAAGAAAAAGCCTTCTTCAAGCAAAAGAAGCTTTCATTTCAAGTTCACCAACCCCTCAAGAGCTCATTCAAGTCTTCAACAATCCTGAGAAAAATTAGAAAAGCTTCTTCCTTATTGTGTAAAGTGTATTTAAAGTTTTAATTTGCTCATTAAAGGAGCTAAACTTATATTTCTATGTGATTAACTCTTATACTCTGTTTTTATCTGATCCTTAGTTTTGAAAGGGTTTCAAAACTTGGAAAGATTGGTACGAACCTTGAATCGGATTGTATTTGAATTGGCTTGTACCAAAAAATAAATATTTTAGCTTGGGATAGCTAGAGTCGGAGGTACCGACGTAGTATTCTTGTTGAATACGTTTTAATGAATTTAAATTCTCAAGTAGGAGCTTGGAGAGTAGATGTATGTGCAAGGTTGGCACTGAAACCACTATAAATCTTGATTGTTTGTGTTGTGCTTACTTACTCTCTTTCTAAGTTTCTTTATTTTTTGCATTCTTAGATCTCATTTCTACACCTTGCTTAAATCAATTTCTACATATAACTTGCTCATTATTATTTAATTCTTGTGGTTCTAAATTAACTTTAAAATTTCAAAAACCCAATTCACCCCCCTCTTGGGTTGCATACCTGGACAACAAGTGGTATCAGAGCTCGGTGCTCTAGCCTTATTTTGATTTAACCATCAAAGAGCCAAAGATCTATGACAACTCAAGTTGGTGCTTCACTAGTCGAGGGCAGTCCATAAACCGACCTTCATTTTTCAATGGGTCAAACTACACCTATTGAAAAGCTCGAATAAAAATCTTTATTCAAGCACTTGATTATGATATGTGGAGTATCATAGTTAATGGACCACACACACCCACTAAGATAATTGATGATGTAGAATCAACCAAATCCGAAAGAGAATGGGATGAGGTTGACAAGAAAATGGCTCAACTCAATGTCAAAGCCATGAATGTTTTATATTGTGCTTTAAATGCTAATGAATTTAATCGCATTTCAACATGTATGTCGGCTAAAAAATATGGGATAGATTAGAAGTAACACATGAAGGCACTAACCAAGTTAAGAAATCAAAAATTAACATGCTTGTACATAAATATGAACTCTTTAAAATGAAGCATGATGAATCAATAACTGAAATATTTATGTATTTTATGGATATTATTAATGGTCTAAAAAGTTTTGGTAAGTCTTATTCTAACAGTAATCATATGAGAAAGATTCTTAGATTTTACCAAGGATTTGAGAGGCCAAAGTGACCGCAATCTAAAAAGTCAAAGATCTGAATATTTTACCCTTGGAGGAGCTTCTAGGATCGCTAATGACACATGAGCTAAGCATAAAACAACATCAAGAAGAAGATGTCAAGAAGAAGAGGATAATCGCCCTCAAATCCACTGCTCAACTCGATAAAGAATCTGATGAAACAGAAAATGAAGAGCAAAATGAAGAAATTGCCCTCATCACTAGAAGGTTTAAAAGATTTTTTGAAGAAAAAAAAATAAGAGATGAGGAAGAGGCCACCTACAAAAGGAGAGTATGACAAAGAGAAGGATAAGGAGCAGCTCCTTATTTGTTATGAATGTAAGAAGTCGGGGCACTTTAGGTCTGAATATCCATAACTTAAGAAAAATCTCAAGAAGTACAAGAAAAAGACTATAGTAGCTACATGGAGTGACAGTGATGAGTCAAGCTTCGAAGAAGAAGATTCACATGAGCAAGCCAACTTGTGCCTTATGGCACATAAAAATGAGGTAAATACTGAAACTCTTGATGACTTTACTTTTGAAGAACTTCAAGAAGCATTTTATGATCCAATTGATGATCTAAAGAAGTTAGGGGTAAAGAATAAAGAATTGAAATCAAAGAATCAATCTTTACTAAAAGAAAATGAGATTATGTCAAATGAAAAATTGGTCTTGACACAAGAAATTTGAACTTAAAAATAAAATTGCTAAGTTAAAACTCATGGTAGAAAAGTTCACTCTAAGTTCAAATAAACTTCAAATGATACTTGATAATCAAAAGGCCGTTTATGATAAAGCCGATCTTGGTGTAACCCTTTAAAGAAATAAAAATTTTTGAAAAATATCTATGTAAACTCATCAAGCAATAAGTTTTTAAATATTACTTGCTTTAAATGTGGTAAAGTAGGATACAAATCCTATACATATTTCTCTAGGAAATTTGAAAATTTTAATGTGAAGAAAATATGGGTTCCAAAAGGAACCATTGTGACTAACCAAAAAAGATCCAAGAAAACTTGGGTACCTAAAGTCAGAACTTGATTTTTGTATGCAGGTGTGTCTTACATCCTAAAAAATAAATCAAAAATAATATCTTGATAGCGGGTGCTCAAGACACATGACCGGTGATGAATCCCAATTCATTACACTTGATGCAAAAGATGGAGGGATGGTCACCTTTGGAGATAATAGTAAAGAAAAGATTATCGGTATAGGTAATATTGGTATCACTCCCTTCAAATTTATTGAAAATATTTTATTAGTAAATGGTTTGAAACATAATCTATTAAGCATCAGTCAATTTTATGATAAAAGGTACAAAGTTATTTTTGAATTTTTATTATGCATAGTAACTAGTCCCAATGATGAAGGCATTAAATTTGTTGGGCATAGACATGGTAATGTTTATATGGTAGATTTGAATAATCTTTTCAAGATAAACATGCAATGTCTAGTAGCCTTGAATGCCAAAATTAATGAGACTAGTTGGCTTTGGCACCGTAGGCTTGCACATATTAGCATGCATTCACTTTCAAAACTTATTAAAAAAAAATTTATTACCGATTTACTTAAATTGAATTTTGAAAAGGATAAAATTTGTGATGCATGCCAACTGGATAAACAAATAAAAGTCTCATTCAAATCTAAAAATATTGTTTCAACTTCTAGGCCATTACAATTATTGCACATGGATTTATTTGGACCCACTAGAACTACTAATTTAGGTGAAAAATGTTATGATTTTATAATTATTGATAATTTCTCTCTTTTTACATGGATTTTTTTTTAGCACATAAGGATGAAACTTTTCATGTGTTCTCAAAATTTTATCGAAGAGTTACTAATGAAAAAAAAATTTTAATTCAAAATATTCGAAGTGATCATGGAACTGAATGTGAAAATCAAGATTTTTAAAAAAATTTTTATTAAAAAAATATTGACCATAACTTTTCAGCACCAAAGACACCCCAACAAAATGGGGTAGTAGAAAAGAAAAATAGAACCCTTTAAAGAAATGGCCCGTACCATGCTATGTGAAAGTAACCTCCCAAGATACTTTTAGACAGAAGCAATTAACACGGTATGTTATATTTTAAACCATACTTTAATTAGACCAATCTTAAAGAAAACACCCTATGAGCTTTGGAAAGGAAGAAAACCAAACATTGCATTCTTTCATATTTTTGGTTGCCGATGTTTTGTTTTGAACAATGGTAAAGAGAGATTAGAAAAATTTGATGCAAAATTTGATGAAGTTATTTTTCTTGATTACTTCTCTTCTAGCAAAGCTTTTAGAGTTTTTAACAAAAGAACTTTAGTAGTAGAGGAGTCAATACATGTTGTTTTTTATGAGACTTATGATCTTCCTTCAAAGAAGAGTGAAGGTATTGATGATGCAGATCCTCTTATAAAAGGAATGAAGGAGCTCACCCTAAAAGACTCAACAATCCAAAATGAAGAAGAACATGAAAGCAAACAAGAGAATGAATGTGAAGAACAACAAGAACAACCTCAAGGTACAAATGATCTATCTAAAGAATGGAGGTATGATCACAATCACCCCAAAGAACTAATCATTGGTGATCCTACATATGGAGTAAGAACTCATTCTTCACTTAGAGATGCATACAATAATTTTGTATTTGTTTCTCATTTTGAACCTAAAACCATAGATGAAGCTGAAAAATATTATAATTGGATAAATACAATGTAAGAGGAACTTAATCAATTCGAAAGAAATAACGTATGGACTCTAGTATCAAGACCTAAAAACTATCCAGTAATTAGCATAAAATAGGTATATAGGAATAAATTGGATGAACATAAAAATATAATTAGGAATAAAGCAAGATTGGTTGCAAAAGATTATAATCAAGAAGAGAGAATTGATTTTGATGAGACCTTTACATCTATTGCTAGATTAGAAGCAATTAGGTTTTTACTTGCATATGCATACTTTATGAATTTTAAGTTATTCCAAATGGATGTCAAAAGTACTTTTTTAAATGGTTATATTGCTGAAGAAGTATATGTAGAACAACCCTTCGATTTTGAAAATCATGCTTTTCCTAATCATGTTTTCAAATTAAACAAAGCTTTATATGGTTTAAAACAAGCACCTAAAGCTTGGTATGAAAGATTAAGTAAATTCTTGCTTAATAATGATTTTTCAAGAGAAAATATAGATACAATCTTTTTCATTAAAAGAAATCATGATAATATCTTACTTGTATAAATATACGTTGATGACATTATATTTGGGTCTACTAATGAAACTCTTTGTCAAAATTTTGTTAAGCTCATATAGAAGGAGTTCGAGATGAGCATGATGGGAGAACTTACATTCTTCCTCAGACTCCAAATCAAACAAACAAAGGAAGGGATCTCCATCATCCAAAGCAAGTACACAAGAGAACTACTCAAAAGATTTGGAATGGAGAGCTCCAAAGCAATTGGTACCTCCATGAGCCCATTATGTAATCTTGACAAGGATGAAGGAGGTAAAAATGTAGACTCAAAATTTTATAGAGGCATGATTGGTTCTTTATTGTATTTAACTGCTAGTAGATCATATATTATATTTAGTATTTATTTGTGTGCACGCTTTCAATCAAATCCAAAAGAACCATATTTAAATACAGTTAAAAAAATTCTTAAATATTTAAAAGATACACAAACTCTAGGATTATGGTATTCTAAGGACTCATCAATTGACTTAATAGGATATTCAGATGCCGATTTTGCTGGATGTAGATTAGATAGAAAAAGTACTAATGGAACATATCAATTTCTAAGAGTTAACTTAATCTCTTGGTTTAACAAGAAGTAAAATTTGATGGCACTGTCTATGGCCGAAGTCAAATACATTATAGTCGGAAGTTGCTGTGCTCAAATCTTGTGGATTAAACAACAACTTGAGGACTTTGGCATCAAACTCAATGAAACTCCTATAAGATGTGATAACACTAGTGCTATTAATCTAACTAAAAATCTAATTCAGTATTTTAAATTAAAATATATTAAAATTAGACATCATTTTATAAGAGAACATGTCCAAAATAATAATATAATTTTTGATTATGTTTGTACTGAAAAATAATTGACTGACATCTTTATTAAGGCCTTAAGTGAAGATAGATTTTATGAAATTAGGAGAGAACAAGGAATCCTTGATCCATCAACTTAAATATCTTTCTGATTCCAAGTTTCTTTTTGCCAAAAATTCATTGAACCAAATTTTGAGCTCAATTCTCATCTCTCCTTTCTTAAAAGTTCAAAACTATCCTTCATATGATCAATCTCTCAAATAGACACCCTTCCCTAAAGTTTCAAATTTTTTTAAAATTTTTTCATCATTTTTTTAAAATTTTTCCAGCTTTGAGTCGACCCCCAGGGTCGATCCTAGGGTAAACTTGTAATTTTCATTAAAATTCATCGGGTGCTCTGTTTTATTGAAAAATCTTCATTTGTAAAGGAGCCGACCCTTTTTGTCTTTCGTCTTCCTCATCCCACCGAACAAAACCTCCTCCCTCTCCACTCTCTCAATCGCAAAAATACCTTAAAATCCCTCTTCCCATCGGATTTCTCCCTTCAAATCGTCCTTTTAGGAACTAAATTCCTCTTCCTTTTCTTCTTCGTTTGGGCGGATTAAGCTTACCTTAGCTTCAAATCTTCTTCTCCAAACCGACGGTCTATCTCTCCAAAAATTCTTACTTTTCCTCTAAAATCCTTTCCACTCACCTCTCATTGGGTCTTTTAAGCTGTTTGCAAGTCTCTCTTGTCCAAAATGGCTCCCAAATTGAAGCTACCGCAGAGAAGAAAGTCTGTTCGTGGGTTAGAAAAGGATGTACGTAGAAAAAGAATGGAAGCCGAGCCCTCTCCTGCTCCAACCCCAGCTCCAAGTCCTGCTCCAGCTTCTACACAGTCCCCACTCAGTCCTAACAAGGTACCTCTCTCCAATCGAAAAGTAGAATCCAAAAAGAATATAGATTTTAGGTTTTTTGAAAAAGAAGAATTCTCTATTGGATCAAAAATTAAAAATCAAGGATGGGAGTTTTACTATCTTTTGAAGGAAAATACTTATGTAGATTTGGTCAGAGAATTTTATTTGAATTTAAGTTACTACAATGGAATAGTAAAGTCTTTAGTGAAATGTGTTAATATTGTTCTTGATCCATTGCATTTGAGATAAATCTTGCACTTGCCTTGTGAAGGTTATACTCATATGGAGCTCCAAATCAAAGAAAAAGGAATAAGTGTTATTTTAGGAAAAATATTTACTGAAAACTTAAATAAATTAGAAGCAAAGATTCTTTCAGTAAAGATTAAACTTTTGCATCATATAGTTACCAAACTTTTTATCCCTAGGAGTGGCAGGCATGACCTCTTATCTGGTAGGAATATTTGCATCATGTACCATGTGATCATCGAGACCCCCTTGAACCTTTCTGCTTTGATGTTTGAGGCCATGAGAGAGACCTTGAATAGGTCTAAGGCTCACTTGCCTTATGGTATGGCGCTCACCTTGATCTTTAGGAGGTTAGGAGTCTGTTTTGAGGGGGAGGCAGTCACCATATTATCACATTCTAATACCATCAACCGACACACACTGCATCGCATGGGTTTTTCAAAGACTGATGATGGTTGGTCGAAGGGTGTTGAGGAGAGAGCAGAGGAGAGAGTAGAGGAGGAGGGACCATCTTCACCTTTTCATGATCACAGAGCATCTCCTGATATTCAGTTCTTGTCTGATCACGAGGCTGGTCCTTCAGAGTCAGTGAGGAGGGAGGCTTCTATACCACAATCTGAGAGCAGAGTAGATCCTTCAAAGATCAGACTTGCAGATGATCAGATTGAGTTGATATTCCAACGGATTGCTTCCATTTTATCCCAGCAGTTTGCCACCTCAGGTTTTACTCAGAGGATGACATCTCAGGCTGTTTCAGATCAGACCTTGATCCCTCATATTTCTACTGTCTTTTAGATGCTTACAGCTCAGCCCGTACGTATTGAGGAGCTTGAGGGATATATTTTGAGACTGACGGATAGAGTTTTAGATTTACAGAGGCAGGTATTAGCTTTAGCCCATCCCCAGCCGCAAGAGAACATCATGGAGCTCTCTGACCTGTTTGCAGAGGTAGCTAGGCTTTGAGGTGTTTTGCAGAGTGGCTTTGATTTTTTGAGGAGAGAAATCAGGGGCTCCAGTGAGACTGTCTCTACTCAGATTGGTGTCTTGATGTAGTCCATGATGAGAGCTTTGGAATAATTGGACACCATCAGACTTTTTCTCCTAGCACAGTCCATAGCTTCTCAGGCTCCAGGATCTTCTCGTCCTTCTGCTCATATCGATACTTCTATCCGTAATCGAGGCAGACGTGGTCGAGGATGTGCCCGTGGCTTTGATCCTGACTTTCCTCATCATATCTCTGACTCTTCTGATGCCTCTAGCCATGACATCTATTAGATCTAGCAAAGTTAGTCTTTTATGTCTAGGTTCTAGTTTATAGCCTTTGTAATTGTTAGCTGATTGACTCATGGATAGTTGTATTTTTTGTTATCCATGACTTTTGTATGGCCTATGTACTTTGACTTGACTCGTATGTATTATGATACATATGTCACATTTTGGATATATATATATATATATGCTTTTATCTTATATGAAGTTTTTTGGATTGATTTTTTTAAATGAATGGCCTCAATTGAAATGTCTTAATTCTGTGATATGAAAAATACCTCATATGTGTGCGATGTAATATTATGAATGGCAATATCTTCTATATGAGCAAATTGAAATATCCATTATGATTGCTATAGTGAGGGGGAGTCTCTTTCATTTTTTTGCTTAAGAAAGAGGAGTAATGATATTAATTGATGTTGTCAAAAAGAGAGAGTAGAGAAATAAAATCGAATAATAAGTAAAATTGTCAAAGTAAATTTGTCAAAAAAAAATAATCTTATAAGCTATCTTAAAACTAATCTTCAAACTACTCATGATGCTTTCTATTCAAATAATTGGCTATAATGTTTGTTGGGTATAAAATACCCTCAACCGAAGTTCTTGACAGGATTGACCCTCCCAGGACTCCTCCGGCTTTCGACCGCAGATGGTATCTCTCCAAACTTCTCCAACAGTCGGATTCCCACAGTGCTGACTGAATTTCTCCGACGGACGAACTCCCACTGCACCACCCGGCTCCTTCAACATGAGTTGCCCCAGTCATCTATTAAGCCGCCCTAAGTGCTCACTGAGCTCCGTCGCCAGTCGACTTTCTACGACTATCAGCTGTTCTCCGAATCCCTTCCAGACTTCTTCCAGCCAGGTTCAACTCCAATCCGAACTAGCCCGGACTTCGTCAACGGCTGAACTTCTCCAACAGTAGATTCCTACAACTACCAGATTTCATCTGGACTCCTACGGGAGTCGGACTTTGTTCCCGACTCCGGCTGCAGGCGGACTTCGCCCGGACTCCTACGGGAGCCGGGCTCTGCCCATGACTTCACTTACAGGTAAACTTCGTCCGGACTCCTAAGGGAGCCGGACTTCGCCCCTGACTTTGATTGCAGGTGGACTTCGCCCGGGCTCCTACGGGAGCCAGATCTCATCTCCAAATCCAGCTGCGGGAAGACTCCGCCCGGACCTCATCCCTGACCTCGACTGCTGGAAGGCTTCGCCCAGACTCCTACGGGAGCCGGGCTCCATCCTCGACCCCGACTGCTGGTAAACTTCGTCCGGACTCCTAAGGGAGCCGGACTTCGCCCCTGACTTTGATTGCAGGTGGACTTCGCCCGGGCTCCTACGGGAGCCAGATCTCATCTCCAACTCCAGCTGCGGGAAGACTCCGCTCGGACTCCCACGGGAGCCAGATCTCGTCTCCAGCTCCAGCTGTGGGAAGACTCCGTCCGGACTCCTACGGGAGCCAGACCTCGTTCCCGACTCCGGCTGCAGGCGGACTTCGCCCGGACTCCTACAGGAGCCGGGCTCCGCCCACGACTTCACTTACAGGTAAACTTCGTCCGGACTCCTACGGGAGCCAGACTTCACCCACAACTCCCATTGCAGGAAGACCCAGCCCGGACTCCTACGGGAGCCGGATCCCATCTCCGACTCCGGTCAAAGGAAGACTCCGTCCGGACTTCGTCCCCGACCTCGACTGTTGGAAGGCTTCGCCCGGACTCCTACGGGAGACAGGCTCCATCCTCGACCTCGACTGCTAGTAAACTTCGTCCGGACTCCTATAAAAGCCAGACTTCGCCCCTGACTTTGATTGCAGGTGGACATCGTCCGGGCTCCTACGGGAGTCAGATCTCGTCTCCAACTCCAGCTGCGGGAAGACTCCGCCCAAACTCCCACGGGAGCCAGATCTCATCTCCGACTCCAGCTACGGGAAGACTCCGTCCGGACTCCCGCGGGAGCCAGACCTCATCCCCGACTTCAACTGAAGGAAGACTTCGTCCGAACTCCCACGAGAGCCAGACTCCAAGCTCCTCTCAGACGGGCAACTAGCCACCCCTCTCCGCCAGACACTCCAACCAGACTTCGACCGACAGGCTTGGACCCTCTAGCAGGCCACAGCAACGGCCACGACTCTGCTCCACTTCCTGCAATGGATTTCATGCGGCTCCATCACTCCCTGGCAGACCGCAATAATGGCCACGATCCTGCTCCACTTTCAGTGACGGATACCACGCGATTCCTCCATCCTTTGGCAAGTCGTGACAACGAACGCCGCTCCACCCCCCGCGACAGACTCCACGTGGCATGTCCCGATGATAGCCACGATTTCACTCCACTACTCTTCACAACAAACTCCTTCTGACCGTGGGCAGCCCACTGCCGGACGGTTACAAACATCGCTATCTGTCTGTTGCTCCCTCCGCCTATAAAAGGGGGGACCCCAGATACATTATTCTCTAAGCTCTCATTTTTACCTAGAAACTCTGCTAAAATTTTCGTTCGAGCACTCCATTCTTGTTGAGGCAGAGAACTGACTTGAGCATCAGAGGATCTTGCCGGAGCAACCCCACCTCCAGTTTAGACTTCTTTTGCAGGTCCCGACGGCGACCGCGACTCCCTCGACTCCAGCTTCTCCGACGCAGGCGAATTTTTGCACCAATAAGATTGGCGCTAGAGGAAGGGGACGTGTCTTCGCAGTACCCTTGTTCTTAAAGGAGCGCTCAACGGGACCGCCCCCGGGCATCTTTTCCGGCATCCTCTTTTCCTTCCTCCACTAGCTCTTTGCCCGATGCCTCCCCGCAAGGCATCCACGCGACGATCCATGGCCTCCGTGGCCAGATCTCAGGCTCCGGCCTCACCTCCGATTTTCCAGCCTCCTCCTCCTCCTCCTCCGATAACGGTGGTTGGCACGGAGAAATTTGACCTGCTGGCGCAGCAGGTCAGAGGCCTCACTAAATCTGTGCAGGCCATACAGCAGCAGCAGCAGCCGCAGGCATCAGTGCGCCTGGAAAGAGCATCACCGGAATACCAGAATCCAATGGTAGGGCGGGCCACTTAGGCCAGCCGTCCTGTCTTTCCCGAAAAGATGAATCCGAGGGTGGAGAGCCCTCAGTCGGATCACGATTCCACCCCTGGAAGATCTCTACCCCTATTTTGCCAGAGGACCCTCGAGACCCGTAGTCGAGAGGATTTTCTGAACCGGAGACTCCAAGAGATGAACCGACGGATCGAAGAACTCCACCACGCTCCCCCCGCTTATGGTGAGGATATTTGTACTGACCCTCCCTTTTCTCAAATGATCATGCAGGAACCGATCCCGCCAAACTTCAAACTCCCCCAATTTGAAAGCTACGACGGGACTTCAGATCCGATTGATCACCTGGAGGCCTTCCCGGACGATGATGCTGCTTCATGACGCACCCGACGTTGTTCTATGCCGAGCCTTCCCATCCACCTTGAAGGGAGCGACGAGAAACTGGTACTCGACGCTGAAGTCGGGTACCATCTTTTTCTTCGATCAAATGAGCCACCAATTTGTGGCCCATTTTGTCAGCAGCCGGCACCCTCGGAAGGGTTCGGAGTCCCTCATCAATATCAAGCAGAAGGAGGGGGAGTCCATTCGGGCCTACATCAACCGTTTCAATGTCGCCGCACTGGAGGTCCAGAACTTGGACCAGTCGGTAGCGATTGCCGCTCTGAAGGGTGGCCTTCAGAAGAATGATCTTTTATTCTCCCTGAAGAAGAAGTACCCCAGAGATTTTACTGATCTGTTGGCTCGGGCCGAAGGGTACGCTCGAGTAGAAGAAGCCTTCAAAATGAAGGATGAGGAGACTGCAAGAGAGCGGCAGGCGGAAGACTCGAGTAAGCCCGCAGTCGAAAAAGGGCCGAGAGAAGCTCGGCCACATTCTCGAACTCCTCCCGGGCACAAACGTGTCCATACTCCTCCCCGGTACGTAGGCAGAGAAGTCTGGACCGCGGAGTTCGGCGGGGTTCTCCACCGGGAAGATTCTGCAACTATGCCCCCCTCAATGCCCCGAAAACCCAAGTGCTGATGGAGGTCAGGGAGCAGCTGCCAAGGCCGGAAAGGATGCACACACACCCTGGGAAGCGCAATCCTAACAAGTTCTGCCTCTACCATCGTGACCACGGTCATGATACAGAGGAGTGCATTCAGCTCTGGGACGAGATCGAGGAGCTCATCAGACGAGGTCGGCTCTACAGGTTCATTCGACGCCGACCTGAAGGCAGAGAGGACAGCCAAAGGCCCTGCCGCAACCTGAACCGTCAAAGAGGGAGGAGCAGCTCGGAGATTGGCCTCCAATCGGGACCATCGACTCCATCGTCGGAGGACCTCAAGGAGGAGCAGACCTTCCACGACCATGGGACTCGAGAAATCTGTAAATGTACTACTAACGACTTTGCTTTGAATCAAAATCTCTTTCGATTTTGCATGTCTTTCCCTTTTGGCATGGACTTGTACGATTGGGGATAACCCCTTCAAACAATTAAAATAAGGTCATGTTAGGAACAGGAGGAGAACCTCGTCCTAGCATGAGCAAAATGAAAGTTCGATTATTTTAAGATTGGATCGGGGGAGAGGCCCATATAACGGCCCTTGAGTGCCCCCATGGTCATGTTAGGAACAGGAGGAGAATCTCATCCTAACATAAGCAAAATGAAGGTCCGATTATTTTAAGATCGGATCAGGGGAGAGGCCCATATAACGGCCCTTGAGTACCCCCATGGTCATGTTAGGAACAGGAGGAGAACCTCGTCCTAGCATGAGCAAAATGAAAGTCTGATTATTTTAAGATCGGATCGGGGGAGAGGCCCATATAACGGCCCTTGAGTGCCCCCATGGTCATGTTAGGAACAGGAGGAGAATCTCGTCCTAACATGAGCAAAATGAAAGTCCGATTATTTTAAGATCGGATCGAGGGAGAGGCCCATATAACGGCCCTTGAGTGCCCCCATGGTCATGTTAGGAACAGGAGGAGAATCTCATCCTAACATGAGCAAAATAAAAGTCCGATTATTTTAAGGTCGGATTGGGGGAGAGGCCCATATAACGGCCCTTAAGTGCCCCCATGGCCATGTTAGGGACAGGAGGAGAACCTCGCCCTAACATAGGCAAAGTCAAAGGCCCGATTCTTTTAGATCGGATGGGAGGAGAGGCCCTACAATGCTCTTATGCGCCCCCACAGCCATGTTAGGGACATGAGAAGAACCTTGTCCTAACATGAGCAAAGTCAAAGGTTCGGTTCTTTTAGATCGGATAGGGGAGAG